>NW_026087988.1:0-22829 GCF_022539395.1 Myiozetetes cayanensis
CTGCTATGAATATTGTAATCTAATGATGCAATATTATCAATATGCATGTGATTATGTTGTAATCATGATTAGAAACTGTATAAATTGCTTGTTTTCACTGAACCACTTCGGAGCTTTTGTCCAGCCTGAGCTGGAAGTTACCCCGACGTCGTTAATTCAATAAATACCTGCTGTTTATAGGCTCAAAATTCTGCCTTTAAGCAGTCCTTTTTTTTACCTGCCTTTTTTTGGGCATCACTTTCCACCTCTCGGCTTTGGGAAAGGCTGGGGAAGGTTGGGAAAGGTGTTAACAGGGTGGTTTTGCCTGAGGTGTTAAACATGGGAGCGGGTCTATCTTCACAATTCCCAAGGGAAGAGATGGCAGAAAGCTGCCCTGAAGGTTATATTTGAAAAACTGGAAAAGAGACCGAGGGTAAAGGGTTTCTTTCCTGGAGGGCAGGGCTGTTGTTTCTTTGCGGGAGCCCTGCACTGAAATTGTCAGTCCGAGTCCCAAATTTGAATCTGGGCAAAGATTCCTGCCAGACAAAAGGTGCCAGGACACAAAGTTCTTGCTACCCATGGAGTGCCCAGGGTGTCCCACCAACTGCACCTAACACCCAAAGGTTACAGGCTTTCTTTCCTGGGGGAAAGGGCTGTCGCTCTCTTCTCAGAGGCCTTCACTTAAACCCTCAGTCCAACTCCCAGCATTCAATACGGACGAAGATTCCTCCCAGACAAAAGGTGCCAGAACAGAAAGCTCTTGCTGCCCATGTAGTGTTAACAGTGCCCCCCAGCTGCACATGACAGACCAGGGAAGGGCTTTCTTTCCTAGGTGGAGGCGCTGTTGTTTGCTTTTCGGAGCCCTGCACTGATCTTGCCGGTATGACTCTCAAAATTGAATATGGTCAGATATTCTTCTGAGACAAAAGGTGGCAGGACAGAAAATTCTTGCTGCCCATGGAGTGCCCAGGGTGTTCCACCAACTCCACCTGAAACCCAAAGGTTATAGGCTTTCTTTCCTGGGGAAAAGCCGTGACATCACAAAGGGGCCATGGCAGATGGGTGGGGTTGCACTGTGACATTCTGTGATGTTGGTTCTTTGGTTTCCAGCGGCTATTCCAGAATGGAGAGGACAGGCTGTGACATCAGAATGGAGCCCATGTCACATGGGTTGGGCTGCACTCTGGGGTGTGAGGTGTTGGTTCTATGGTTGCCAGGGGCCCTTCTGGAATGAAGAGGGTAGGCCATGACATCACAAAGGAGCCCATGACACACGGGTGGGGTTTCCCTTTGGGAGTGTAGGGTGTTGGTTCTTTGGTTGCCAAGGGCTATTCTGGAATGGAGAGGGTAGGCTGTGACATCACAAAAGGGCCTCAAGCACATGGGCTGGTGTAGTGGGTTGACCCTGGCTGGATTTCAAACACCCACTAAAAGCCACTACCTCCCCCTCCCTGTGCAATTCCACAGAGGAGAGAAAGAAACCAGCTGAGGATTCCTGAGTAGATATAAGGGTCGAGGGAAAGTTGCTCACTAATGGGCAAAACAAACTCAAAGTAGGGATAGCACTTAAATTTATTCCTAACAGGATAAAAACCAAAGAGCGAGAAATAAAAGAGTCTTAAAATCACGTTCCCCCACCCCTCCTTCTTTCTCAGCTCTCCCTCCTCCCCCCCAGCAGTGCAGGGGGACGGGGAAGAGGGTTGCAGTCAGGTGTTGTTTGAGTCCATCCCTTGGGCAGCAGCTCTTCCCACCCTGCTGTCCCGTGGGTCCCTCCTCCATGGGTTCAGTCCTTCAAGGATGAGCTGAACTGGCGTGGGTTCCCCACAGGGACACGAGTCCTGCCTGTGAAAAACCTGCTCCAGCCTGGGCTTCCCTCTCCACAGGCTGCAGGTCCCTGCCAGGACCTGCTCCATCCTGGGCCTGCCACAGGGTTACAGCCTCCTTCCTGCATCCACCTGCTCCTTCCTGCATCCCCCTGCTCCAGTGTGGGCTCCTCCAGGGGCTGCAGGGGGGTCTTTGCACCCCGATGCTCCCTCAGGGGCTGCAGGGGCCTCAGCTCTGAGTCCTTCCCCTGCTCCTGTGGGTCCCTCCTGCCCCTCCTTCTGCACTGACCTTGGTGTCTGTGTTGTTATCCCATGTTCTCACTCTGCTCTTCCCAGGTTGGATTTTTTTCTCTGCAACTCTCCTCTCTTCTGAAATATGTTATCTCAGAGGTGTTACTGTCACAAATGAGTGGCTCAGCCTTGGCCAGTGGCAGGAACTCTGTCCTGGAGCAGCTGGCATTGGCTCCATGGGACAGGGGAAGCTTCTGGCAGCTTCCAACAGAAGTCACACCTGTAGCCCCCCCGCACCCAAAACCCATCCAGAGAAACTCCCTGTCTTGTGCAGCTCTTTCTCCAAGCCAAGCAGGTGGGAGTTGGTGCCAAGGAGCTGAAACCTGCAGGTCCAGCCTTTAGTGGAGGAAGCTCAGATTTGCCCAAGGCTGCTTTGAGTCCCAGGGCTTGGATGAGGGAATGGTGGGATGAGGATAGGGATAAA
The DNA here is from genome assembly GCF_022539395.1 of Myiozetetes cayanensis. Taxonomy (NCBI): domain Eukaryota; kingdom Metazoa; phylum Chordata; class Aves; order Passeriformes; family Tyrannidae; genus Myiozetetes; species Myiozetetes cayanensis. Next base: position 2,518 of record NW_026087988.1, read on the forward strand.
GTCTGATGGATTGTCAGTTATAAAAGGTCTTGATTTTGTATCTATTCAGACTGAAATAGGAAGTGCTTGGGATCAATATCGACTGGGGATTGCTGATGTCAATGTAAAAACAGGTAAAAAGTAAGCAGGTTACAAAAAGACATCTTTTATTGTGGTTTTATTAATACAATATATTCATATTGAATGCACTTCAGAGATCTGTCTAATTAACCACAAAAGAACTGAAGACTTAGAAGGAAATTATTCCCAGGGACCTGTCTGGTTAAGATACCATCACTGAGAAGAGAGTGTGGAGGAATGAGCAGACAAGGACACCATCCCTGGGGCTGGGGAAGCAGGAACTCAGAGTCACTGGTTCCAGGTGGCAAATGGACTGTGGGATGTTTCTGTGAGAGCCCATAATGGGTGTGCTGCTTTCAGGGGGAGTCCAGTTAAATTTCTTCCCCATGGCCAGTGCAGCACTGTGTTTTGTATTTGTGCTGAATACAGGGTTGATAATCACAGAGTCACAGAATGTGCTGAGTTGGAAGGGACCCCCAAGGATCAGCCAGTCTAACCCTTAGCCCTTGTGATGGTTCGGACTTCGCTCTCTGCCAAATGCCCAAACTCATAGTAATAACCCCTTCTCCTTCCTTTCTTTTCTTAGGGCAAAAGAAAAAAAAACAAAAAAACAAAAAACTATAAAAATTGAAGAAACCGAAATCAAGCTAGTTATATAAAAATATATATTTTACCTATATTACAGTTATATACAATTAAAATTGTATGTACACAGTGAAGGGAATCTAAACACTTTCCAAAGGGAAAGGGAAAAGGGAAAAAGGGACAAAAAGGGACAAAACCAGGATATACAGATATACACAATCAAACCCAAGAACTAGCAAAATAATTATGAAAACAAATTTCACCCCGTCCCTTAGAAAAGTATGATTGGCAGACAAGGACACACTCTCCAATTTTCCACATGGCAGACCAGCGGTCGCTGCAAGCTCAGCCTCCAGATAAGCGAGACCAACGCAGTGACCACTGCTCCTGAACCTCACGGGAACAGAAGAGAGCGAAGGCCTCTCCTCCCTACTTATTTATACCCTGGTTTGTGTAAAAATCGTATGGAATACTGGGAACATGGCCACTTCTTGGTTACAAACTGGTCACCAAGGAAGGCCTAGATTAAAACTACCCCAGCCCTTCACAGGACCATCCCCAAGGTTCACACCATGAGCCTGAGAGGATCATCCAAACACTTCTTGAGCTCTGTCAGCCTTGATGCTGTGCCCACTGCCCTGGGGAGCCTGTTCAGTGCCCAACCACCCTCTAGGGGAAGAACCTGTTTACAAGATCCAGTCTAACCCTGCTCTGACACAACTCCAGGCCATTCCCTCAGTCCTGTCTCTGGTGCCCACAGAGCAGAGCTCAGGGCCTGCCCCTCCTCTGCCCCTGCCCAGGGAGTTGTGACTGCAGTGAGGTCTCCCCTCGGTCTCCTCTTCTCCAGTTGGACACACCAAGTGCCCTCAGTGTCCTCACACGCCTTCCCCTCCAGGCCCTTCCCCATCCTCGTGGCCTCCTTTGGACACTCTCCAATGGTTCAATCCCTTCCTTACATTGTGTCCCCCCAAACTGCCCCAATCTTGCAGGTGAGGCTGCCCCAGGGCAGAGCAGAGTGGGACAATCCCCTCCCTGATGCCCCCAGCACAGGCTTGGCCCTCCTGGCTGCCAGGGCACTGCTGACTCAGGGCCAACTGGCACCCACCAGCACCCCCAGGGCCCTTTCCTGGCTCTGCTTCCCAGCCTCTCATTCCCAGTGTGTCCGTCCAGCCGGGGTTGCCCCATCCCAGGTCAGGATCCGGCCCTTCCCCCTGGGAAGTTCTCAGGGCTCCTCCAGAGCCGGGAGGTCACTTTGCTGTCCCGGGGGCTCCATGGGGACCTCCCAGGGCTTGTCCTGTGCAATCTCCTGGAATCAAAGGCTCTGTGGGGACACTGCAGGGCCGTGTGGAGTCCAGGGGCCATTGGGACACTGGTTAAACTCATGGAATGAAGGGACCACTATTGCACTGCTGAATGCCATGGAATCCAAGGGCCATTGGGACCCTTCAGGGCCTCCTGGAGCTGAAGGGACCATTGTGACACTGTCAAACCTGAAGGAATCAAGGGCCCAGTGAGACATTGCAGGTCCTCAATCAACCCAAGGTGACATGGAAAGCACAGAAACTCGTGGCATCAAGGGGCCGTTGTGACACTGGGGAAACTCATGGAGTAAAGGGACCATTGGGACACTGCAGGGCCTCCTGGAACCTTGTCTGTTGGGAAACACAAAGGGATTTGTGGGTGGGTTTCAGTGACAACCAGGAGAATATTGGAGAGGGACCTTTACACACCCAGATTTTGATGTGTCCACACATCTCTGCCTGGCTGTGAGTGTTGTTGCCTTAAGAGACTATGGAGAAGAAGACTCCAGGCCAATTCAGGTAGGAGATAAGATAAAGAGACCTGGTCCTTTAATGAGTTATTAGGCCTAGAGGAGCCCCTGGTGGTCTAGTGGTTAAGGGCGCGGCGCTGTCACCACCAAGGCCCGGGTTCGATTCCCGGTCAGGGATACTCCCGGGCTGATGGAGCTCGTTAACCCTGTAAAAAGGCAACCCATCTACGTCCTGAGGACCTCGCTGCCACCGTCCAAGCTCGCTTGGCCCCGGCAGATGAACCTTAGGATTAAAGGGTGGGCTCAGTTCCGCGCACACTGTGTCTCACCTAAAAAATCCAATGCGCAGGCTGGAAGGTGGAAAGACCTTCCCCGGATCTTCGCTCACGAAGACTGACCATTATTATTATTAGGCCTAGAGGAACAAATACTACCTGTGCTCCCCAAGACAAGGGTTCTATGATTTTATAATAAGGTTCATCCAATCCCAGGTTTATGCAGCCCCAGTTCTACCCCATTCTGCCCCCTGACACACCCCTTCAGGAATTGGGTTTGGAGTCTTTGGGACCCCTTCTTCCTCATCTTCATCTTCTTCGCAGCACACACAATCCTGGGAGTTCCTAAAGAGCTCTGCCTAGAAGGTCACTGTGTCTGGGTGATGTTTTCTGGTCCAGTCCTTAGGGTGTTTTTCTACAATTCTACCTTGAAAAGAAGACTAAAAGTGGAGTTTAGAGGGATTGATATGGAATGGGGTAGTAGGGTTGGGTATGTGTAACTACTATGTTAAGGGTAGGAGATATAATACAGCTACATTAAACTATATTCACTACACAACTAGTTCTAAAATCTACAAAAGTTTAAAAACCCAAAAAGATCTGAGATATCAGTGTGAATGGACTCTGGTGTGAGTGTTGTTATTGTGAATCTATAATTCAGTCTCTGTTCAATTGTAGTAAATGCTATTGAATCCCTTAATAACTGTTAAGCTGGTGAATGATTAAATGCTACTAATGTCTTCTGCCCCCTTATCTTTGGATCCAAGCCCTTTACACCCTGACCCTCTTGCATCCCAAGGCTCTGTGTAAATCATTCTCTTTCATTAAAAAAAACAAAAAAACCATACCAAACCAAACCAAACCAAAAACAAAACAAAAACATAACAAAACAAAACAAAAAAAGAAAAACCCCCCCCCACACACACAAAAACCAAACAAACAAACAAACAAAAAAACCAAAACAAACAAACAAACAAAAACACACCACTTATTATTTGGGAGCTGCTTTTGAAATTTTCCTCCTCAGCTAAACTACAAAACAACTCAAATTAGTTGTTGAAGACTTGAAGACATGAAGACAATTAAAAAAAAAAAAAAGAAAAATAATTTATTTGTGTTTAGAAACAAGTCTATCATCTTGAGGTACTGAGATGTAATAAGTAGTAGTAGTTAAATTTACTCATCAAATAAGTAGTAGTAGTTTACTCATTAAATTGTAGTGCATGTTATATTCTTATATACAAATATATGTTATTACAATCAATGTTCTGTTAAGATTGGGAGACTGTAAGTTACAGAATGGCTAAGCTAATACTCATGCAGCTTGCAATTCTTAAGCTGGAAAGACAAATTATTGTGTTTAACTGAATAAGTATTTTGTGTCTTACTTTTATAAAAAGCTTATTGTGTCAGCAAGCATAAAGTAACAGAGGGAAGGACAAGAATCAAAGAGTCAGGAGCGAGAATGATATAGAGTATCCAACATGGACATCTGGAGATGCCTGGGCACTGAGCTGCACACTAGGCCTCAAGGACTAAAGACTGATTGAAACTACGAACAGGAAAGCACCTGGCAACTAAAACAGACTTGCAAAGAAACCAACCAGAACCAGGCCTGCAAACTCAGATCCAATAGAAGGATAACAAGTGACTATTGGAGGGAAACTGATAAGGGAATAAAGTTACTGTTTCTGCCTACTCCGTTCGCGTGCCGTGAGTGGAGCAGGGGTCTCCCGGCCGCCCAGCGCGCTGTTTTGCTTATTTGCATTTTTCATAAATCTTCAATAAATTTTATTACTATATTTCAGCTCAGTTTCATTTTACTTATAATACAAACACCCCAGGAAGGGCTGTGTTAGAAGAAGCTGCCTGTATGAAAGGGGACTGGACTGCTCTGGTATGAAGGGACTGACTGCTCCTCACAAATGTCCAGGCCAGTTACCAGCTTCTCTGTCACATCCTTGTCCACCCTCTGGGGGAAGAACCTTTTTCCAAGATCCAACCTAACCCTGGCCTGACACAACTCCAGGCCATTCCCTCAGTGCTGTCCCTGGTCCCCCCAGAGCAGAGCTCAGGGCCTGCCCCTCCTCTGCCCCTGCCCAGGGAGTTGTGACTGCAGTGAGGTCTCCCCTCCTCAAGAGCCGGGAGGTCACTTTGCTGTCCCGGGGGCTCCATGGGGACCTCCCAGGGCTCGTCCTACGCAATCTCCTGGAATCAAAGGCTCTGTGGGGACACTGCAGGGCCATGTGGAGTCCAGGGGCCATTGGGACACTGGGGAAACTCATGGAATGAAGGGGCCATTGTGACCCAGCAGGGCCTGGTGGAACCTTGTCTGTTGGGAAACACAAAGGGATGTGTGGGGGTGTTTCACTGACGAGCAGGAGAGTTTTGGAGAGGAACCTTTACACACCCAGATGTTAATGTGTCCATACATCTCTGCCTGGGTGTGGGTGTGAATTGACTGTGATATGAGTGTTGTTATTGGGAATCTGTAATTCAGTCACTCTGAAAATTGTAGCAAGTGCTATTGAATCACTTGATAACTGGTAAGTTGGTCAGTGATTAGGTTCTACTAATCTCTTCTGCCTCTTTATATTTGTGACCAAATCATTTGTACCCCTTGCCCACTTGCATCCAAAGGCTCTCTGCAAATCACTCCCTTTCATCAAAAAAATATATTTTTCAGAGGTCCACTTTGAAATTTTCCTACTAAGAAAAACTACAAAGAAACACCAATTAGTTGTTAAAAAGTATGAAGATAATTAAAAGAAGGAGAATAATTTGTTTTTCTGTATTTTAATGAGCCCCACAGTGTGTTTAGAGACAAGTCCGTTGTTCTCAACTACTGAGAGAAGATTGAAGAAGCTGCTCAAGAAGTCAGAAGGCAAACTCCCAGTCCCTTGAAGCATTGCTGGGCCCCACTGAGGGCAGGCACTGACAAAGCCTCCCCAGGGACTCCTTGGAGCAGATCCTTGCAGGCCAGGAGTGCAGGCAGACAAAGGAAAGCTGCTTGTGGTGGCCTGAGGGTCAGAGGCAGCTGCCAGAGCCAAGGGCACAAAGGCCTGGGTGCCTTTGGGCCTTGCAGTCCTGCCAGAGCCCTTGGCCACCTCTGCTGCAGGCTGTGCATCTACATAAGTTTAACTATTATAACTATCTTGTTCAAGTAATATAGTTAGCATATTTAATTATTTTTTTATTAATTAATACATACAAATATTCTGTTGCCCAAGAAAAGTGTATACAATATCAACAAAAAAAAACATCATTAAGCCTTCAGCTTCCAAAAGCTGTAAAATTACCTAACTCACATCTGTTTCTGCCACAATAATCACTTAAAACTGATGAACTATCAATAACAAAATTACAAGTTTTTTGTTAAAGAGCAACTAGAAGAAGCAGCGAGACAAAAGCTGAAGACTGCCTACACCTCAACAACCAGAGACGACTTGGAATGAGCAGCTTAAATTGACTTCTCACAGAAGACACTGGATTTCAAGCTGTGTTTACAAATTGTAATAGTGACTTATCTATTCATTTTTCTAGGTACAAACTCAGAAAGTGGACGTTACTTACCAAGATTATATCTTTGAATTCATTAAATTTTAGTGTTCGAAACCAAAAAGGGGGGAAAGAGAATATGCATGTGCATAAGCAGGTGCTGGATCAGAACAAATATCATTTGAGTTTGTTAAGCCTATCTATTCCTTATACTAATTCCCCTTTAAAACAGGACTGACAAGCTCACGACCAATTACTACTTAAAATCTTGAATGTGTGGTTGAAAAATAAAGACAAAATACAGATTACAGGTTTGTATGAATGAGAGATTGAGGCGGCCACCTAAGAATGAGAGAGAGATGGTGTGAATGTAGGAATGTATGTGAACCAAAATGCACCTTATGCCACATGCCTGGAACAAGTACACTCACACCACAAACACTACCTCTGCCACATCACCCTAACAGGGGACAGCTGAGAACAAAACGTCCCCCCCTAAGCCTTTTTTCTTGAAGTAAAAGTAAGTTTTCCCCAGTTATATATAGGCCCTCAGATAATAAAGTTTTTGTTCTACCCAGTTGCATGAGACCCTTGGGTAAATAAGGCATTGGAATAGGATTCCTAGGGAGGTGGTTGAGTCTGGAAGTGTTGAGATGGCATCTGGAAATGGCACTTTGGGAAGTGGTTTAGGGTTTCAGGAGTGCCAGCAGAGCATTCTGGGAAATGAAGTCTGTGGGAGCCCAGTGCAGGTGAGCAGTGAAGAACCTTGGCAGGATTGGTTGAGAGGGTTACCTGTTGGGTCATGTTACAATTCAAAGGTGCTACTGAAGCCTTTGCTCTCTCTCAATAAAGCATTCTGTCACACACCACATTGGTGTCTACTGGTCCATGTGCACTTCTTTTTTATTATATTAATAATACTCCTACATATGGTGCCTGTAACAGGGACAAATATGGAAAGCCTCAGGTACCAGCCTAAATTAGTGCTGAAGGACGTTTGAGGGAAAAAAGCAAGGACACCCAGTATCGGAGTTAAAAAAATCTCCGACTGCCATTGGTGGCAAAAACCATGGGGGAGCTGCTGGGAAAGATGAACACGAATAGTCTGGGATGGTAGGAAGAACTCCTACGTTTAGAAAGTGAAGTTCTCAAGAAGAAAGAAGAAAAAAGCTGCGTCTGTGTCCCAGGTGAGAGGCCAAAATGGGGATTAATACTTCACGTGAATAAAAGGAAAATGCAGAAGCCCTAAGCTTAATATTAAAGAGACATTCGAGACAAATTGAGAAAGATAAAGTAACTGGACTTTTGAAATGGATAAAAGTAACTGTACTAGGATTTCAGTTAATCAGAATCCTTAGTAAGACTGCTTGGAAAGAATAATGGAAAAACGGAGAAAAGAGCAAAGATAGAAAAAGTGGATGCTTTAAAAAGCTCACAAAAGAACTCAAACGCGTCCAAAGAGAAAAACTTTAAACCTCCTTCCCTCTCCAAACACTTACAGTCACAAGACCTCACTCGATATCAGACAAAGAAAAACAGGATGGGCACCGAGAACAAGGAAAACAAACAGCAGAATATACTCTTTAATGCTGAATTTTTGCAAGGCGCGGGTTCTGGGGAGCGGGTGCATGGTGCAAATCGCATGGTTGTTGGGGAAAGACAGACTTTGGGTCCCCGGGCCATTGCAAAGTTACAGCCACGTGGCAGCCACGCCAAAACTTGGGTGACACCTTTTTTTCCCATACCGAAGTGGTACCTTCTCTTCCCATCCCGTGGCCATCTCGTGCTGTGCCCCTACCAGAGGTAGGCACGGAACACACTAATTCACACCCAGAGCCCTGGACTGAGCGACGGCTGCCGTGCCTGCCAATGGCAACAGTGCCAAGGTTAAAACAGCGCACGGAGCGGGGGGGCACCTGCAAAGCACGTGGCGTGGAACAGTGTCCTGGTAACCAGGCGGGAGCTGCAGAGCTCCAACCAGAAAACCTTTGAAGTTTAAACTGTTGCTTACTAACTGAGTAAGAGAAATCAAAAACTTTTGTCCTTTTCTCAATGAGAAACAACAAACAAAAAACAAGCCAATAAACTGCAGCACCTGCACTTAAAATAACAAAAACCAATATAGAAAATAGAAACTGTTGACATCTCCAACAAACTGCTTTCTATTAAAAATCAAACTTACTTGTATAATCTGCCTTTTATCCCATTTTTAACCCTACAGGTTTCTAGCACAGTTAAAAGTAAGATCGTCTCATCTCCTTGAAACCCCCATTTAGAGTCCAGTCTGGAGCCCATGAATGACTCCTCTAATAAGTTTAATTTTTCCAAACTCGGCAAACACATGTCCTCCACAAAGCATTTCAATTAATTTAAGGAAAATTGTAATAAGTAAGAGTTCCTTGAAATGTTCTTCTCTGTAAGAACTGTCTTTAACTATGTGTTTATAAAATGTTGATAAGAGAGAGAGATTTCAAAAATGCCTTTTTAATAAGTTTTAAAAGTTTCCAACTCCCTCATGTTATTGGAGTTAAGTTAAAAATTTCTAATGCTGAATGTATTGCAAGTTTTTATTCAATTTTCTGAAGAGACATGCATAACATCATGTCTGCAGTCTTAAGAATCTTCATTAAGAACACTGAAGGTTGGGGATTTTGTCCCATTTTTTCACCAGTTTCCCTGTAGCTTTGTTGGAATTAATAAAGGTATAAATTGCTAAACGATTGTTTAAAATTTTTTAAGTTCTTAAATGCATCTGCATAAGTTTAACTGTTATAACTATTTTGTTTAAGTAATATAATTAGAGTCTTCAAGAGTTCCTATTTTTTTTTATTAATTAATACATGCAAATATTCTGTTATCCCAGAAAAGTGTATACAATGTCAGCAAAAATACAGAGTTAGCTGCTTGTAAGTCCCAGCTGCCTAAGAGACTGAGTTAAAACTAAAGATGATTTTTTCTAGCCAATATTATTTGAGAAGCAGGTTTGAAAAAACACTCCAGATAAAATTCAAAAGACCAAACCATGAAACCTATTTCCCATAGAGATGAGTGTACTGCAAAAAATCATCATTAAGCCTTCAGCTTCGAGAGAAACTGGGACATTACCTGACTTACATCTGTTTCTGCCACAACAGCCACCTAAAACTGACTGAACTATTAATAACAAAATTGCAAACCTTTTATCAAAGGTAAAGAGCAACTAGAAGAAGTGACTAGACAAGAGTTGAAAACTGCCTACACCTCAGCAACCAGAGACAACTTGAACTGACCAATTTACACTGACTTTTCGCCAAGGACACTGAATTTCAAAGTGAATTATCTGATTGTAATAGTAACCTGTGGACTCATTTTTGTAGGTACGGATTATAGAGAGATATCATGCGTTGCTGCCAGTCACAAACTACTCATAGAACTCAGGTGTTAATTTAACTATTCCACAACTTAAGAAGTCTTAAAAGCTGTAAAGACAAGCAATGATCTAATTTTCTGGTTTTCAAAAGCTAAAACAATTCTTGCAGGTTGAAACACGTCATACTACAGACATCTGGCATCAATCTCTAAAGATGTTAACAGGGTGGTTTTACCTGAGCTGTTAAACGTGGGAGCGGGTCTATATTCACAATTCCCAAGAGAAGAGATGGCAGAAAGCTGCCCTGCAGGTTGTATTTGAAGGAACAGAGACCGAGGGGAAGGGGTTTCTTTCCTGCAGGGCAGGGCTGTTGTTCGCTTGCAGGAGCCCCGCGCTGGAATTGTCAGTCCGACTGCCAAATTTGAATCTGGACAAAGATTCTTGCCAGACAAAAGGTGGCAGGACAGAAAGCTCTTGCTGCCCATGGAGTTCCCAGGGAGGCCAACAAACTGCACCTAACACCCAAAGGTTACAGGCTTTCTTTCCTGGGGGAAAGGGCTGTTGCTCTCTTTTCAGAGGCCTTCGCTTAAACCGTCAGTCCGACTCCCAACACTGAATATGTTTGTCTGGGAGGATGAAGATTCCTGCCAGACAAAAGGTGCCAGGACAAAAAGCTCGTGTAATCCATTCAGTGTCCATAGCAGCCCAACAACTGCACATGAGAGACATAAGGGCCTTCTTTCCTAGGGAAAAGGCAATCATTTGCTTGCAGGAGCCCTGAACTGTAATTGCCAGTCCGATTCCCAACATTGAATATGGACAAAGATTCCTTCTAGACAAAAGTTGCCAGAACAGAAAACTCTTGCTGCCCATGGAATGTCAACAGTGGCCCCACAACTGCACATGAGAGACCATGGAAGGGATTTCTTTCCTGCGTGGAAGTGCTGTTGTTTGCTTTTCGGAGCCCTGCACTGAACTTGCCAGTGAGACTCCCAAAACTGAATATGGTCAAATATTCTTCCGAGACGAAAGGTGGCAGGACAGAAAGCTCTTGCTGCCCATGGAGTGCTCAGGGTGGCCCACCAACTGCCACCATCTGAAACTCAAAGGTTACAGGCTTTTTTTCCTGGGGGAAAGGCCATAACAACACAAAGAGTCCCATGGCAGATGGGCGGGCTACACTGTGACATTCTGAGACGTTGGATCTTTGGTTTCCAGGGGCTATTCCAGAATGGAGAGGACAATCTCTGACATCACAAAGGGGCCCAGGACACACAGGTGGGGCTGCATTTTGGGGCTTTGGGGCGTTGGCTTTTTGGTTGCCATCGTTAGATGGAGCAGTCCCAGTTAAAATGTGTTTTCCTGCAGTGTTAACACGTAGCCTCCTTCTGTTGTGGTTGCACTGTCAGGACTTCAGTTAGTAGGGATTTGCTGTACGTGTTGGATCCTACACTGCGACACGCCTTAACCACGTCCATTCAAGTGGGATCTTTGAGGGACCTTAATATTTCTTGACAATCTTTGTTTGTTTTAGTGCCATTTTTAAAAACAGTACATCTTGAGCCTCTAGATTCATTTGCATTAAATGTTTAGGTACTGGAAAAAGATTCCTAAAAAAGTCATTGAGTGTCTGGAAGCATTCAGATAGCATCTGGATATGGTTTAAGAATGATTATGGTGGTACTGGTTGACAGTTGGACCAAAAGATCTTGAAGGTCTCTTCCAAGCTTGAAGATTTGGTGCTTCTCTGACCTGTCATCACAGTTTCCAGGTTTGTGCTCTAAAAAGATCTTTTCTCAGTTGGATCCCTCAGTGGGACCAATTAACACTACAAGAAACTTTACAGTTTGAATCTCACTTCGCTTTCTCAAGAGGTTCCTGCAACTCTCCTCAGGGTCTGATGTGCAGGGACTCATCTCCAAAGCCCCCAAGGGTGATGAAATGCCTGGGGTTGTTGCTGTGCTGCTGAGCTGGGTTGGGCTCCTGGCACACAGGGAGCTCCAGGCAACCAAGAACAACTTCAAAGAGACAGCTCTGCTGCTGAGCAGCTCCTCTGCACAGCCCAGCAGGGCTGAGGGCACTGCCTGCAGCACCAAGGGCACAGGAGAGAAAGCAGAGAGGTGAGAGGCAGCCTGGGCTGGGAGGGGACTGAGCTCTCGCTACAGGAGAAACCTTCCCAGGATTTGAATGAAGAATTCTCTGGCTGGAGGACACTGAAACTTCCCTTCCTGCAGGGATCTCCTACAGGTGCCACATCCCCCAGCTTGTAGGATCTTTCAGAAGGCCTCTCCCAGTCCCTGCAGGGCAGAGGAAGTGGCCCTATGGCAGAGCAGGGCAGGAGCTGCAGGCAGCAAGGGCAGCCAGGAGAAGGGAGCAGGAGGTGAAAGGGATCCTGGGCTGGGAGGACAGGGCAGAGCTGCTCAGGGGAGGAACCTTGGCAGCCCTTTGGCACGGGAAGGCTGTGCAGGGGAGTTGCTCTTGCAAGTGGCTCTTGCAGCTGCCAAATGCCAGCCCTGGCAGGAGCTGTCAGGATGGCTGTGCTGGATTTGCTGGGGGGCAGCAGGAGAAGCTGCTGCAGAGCAGGACTTGCTGCGGCCCCATCAGAGGCCCAGGGCAGGAAGGTTCCCTGTGCCAGGACCCTTCTCAGGAAGCACATCCACTACCAACCCCTGCCCCTTCCCAGCCAGCACAGGGGGTCTCGGTTCTGCTCTGCAGCCCCTGCCCAGGCAGAGCTACCCCTGGGCCCTGGGCTGGGGATGGGCTCTGGCAGCACTGGCAGGGAGCTGAGCTGGGCACAGGGAGGGGCTGCTGGCAGGAACAGCTCCTCACACACACCCAGGCAGGGAGGGAGAGGCAGCTGCAATGAACATTTGGTGTCTCACTCTGGGAGGGGAGAGATGAGAAGGTGAGGAGTGTGTCAATCTGTGCTTTGGACACGGATTCCTGGCTATCTGTGCAGTTTCTGTGTAGGGGAACAGTTGAGGGTGATGCTCCTGCAACTCCAAGTTGCCAGCACAGGGCAGCTGAGCACAGACTGATGGGCAGAGCAGCTCTTCTGTCTGCACTGAGGGACCATCCCTGTGCCCTCAGAACCCACAAGACTTGCCCTGCAGTGCCATGGAAATGTGAGGGATTTCTAGCATCCATAACCACTCCTAAGTTTGGGAGGTGAAAGTGGGGGAACAAACACAAAGAATTCACGCAGCTCAGTCCTACATTTTGGCTTCCAATGGTGCCCTCAGACAGCAACAACCAGAGCTCAGGGGAGGGAGCTGCAGGGTGGTCTGAGTGAGGAGAGAGAGCCTGAGAGTGGGGTGGATGTGAGACGTGTCCTGTTTGGCTGCAGCAGCCTGGTCTAACTCAGCATTGACTTCTCCTCCTCACCAGATCCAAACACTCTGACATCACAAAGGGGCCCAGGACACACAGGTGGGGCTGCATTTTGGGGCTTTGGGGCGTTGGCTTTTTGGTTGCCATCGTTAGATGGAGCAGTCCCAGTTAAAATGTGTTTTCCTGCAGTGTTAACACGTAGCCTCCTTCTGTTGTGGTTGCACTGTCAGGACTTCAGTTAGTAGGGATTTGCTGTACGTGTTGGATCCTACACTGCGACACGCCTTAACCATGTCCATTCAAGTGGGATCTTTGAGGGACCTTAATATTTCTTGACAATCTTTGTTTGTTTTAGTGCCATTTTTAAAAACAGTACATCTTGAGCCTCTAGATTCATTTGCATTAAATGTTTAGGTACTGGAAAAAGATTCCTAGAAAAGTCATTGAGTGTCTGGAAGCATTCAGATAGCATCTGGATATGGTTTAAGAATGATTATGGTGGTACTGGTTGACAGTTGGACCAAAAGATCTTGAAGGTGTCTTCCAAGCTTGAAGATTTGGTGCTTCTCTGACCTGTCAGCACAGTTTCCAGGTTTGTGCTCTAAAAAGATCTTTTCTCAATTGGATCCCTCAGTGGGACCAATTAACACTACAAGAAACTTTACAGTTTGATTCTCACTTGGGTTTCTCAAGAGGTTCCTGCAACTCTCCTCAGGGTCTGATGTGCAGGGACTCATCTCCAAAGCCCCCAAGGGTGATGAAATGCCTGGGGTTGTTGCTGTGCTGCTGAGCTGGGTTGGGCTCCTGGCACACAGGGAGCTCCTGGCAACCAAGAACAGCTTCAAAGAGACAACTTTGCTCAGGAGCAGCTCCTCTGCACAGCCCAGCAGGGCTGAGGGCACTGCCTGCAGCACCCAGGGCACAGGAGAGAAAGCAGAGAGGTGAGAGGCAGCCTGGGCTGGGAGGGGACTGAGCTCTCGCTACAGGAGAAACCTTCCCAGGATTTGAATGAAGAATTCTCTGGCTGGAGGACACTTAAACTTCGCTTCCTGCAGGGATCTTCTAAAGCTGCCGCATCCCACAGCTTGTAGGATCTTTCAGAAGGCCTCTCCCAGTCCCTGCAGGGCAGAGGAAGTGGCCCTAAGGCAGAGCAGGGCAGGAGCTGCAGGCAGCAAGGGCAGCCAGGAGAAGGGAGCAGGAGGTGAAAGGGATCGTGGGCTGGGAGGACAGGGCAGAGCTGCTCAGGGAGGAACCTTGGCAGCCCTTTGGCACGGGAAGGCTGGGGCTGCAGAGCAGTGCAGGGGAGTTGCTGCAAGTGGCTCTTGCAGCTGCCAAATGCCAGCCCTGGCAGGAGCTGTTAGGATGGCTGTGTTGGCTTTGCTGGGGGGCAGCAGGAGAAGCTGCTGCAGAGCAGGACTTGCTGCGGCCCCATCAGAGGCCCAGGGCAGAAAGGTTCCCTGTGCCAGGACCCTTCTCAGGAAGCACATCCACTACCAACTCCTGCCCCTTCCCAGCCAGTGCAGGGGCTCTGGGATCTGCTCTGCAGCCCCTGCCCAGGCAGAGCTGCCCCTGGGCCCTGGGCTGGGCATGGGCTCTGGCAGCACTGGCAGGGAGCTGAGCTGGGCACAGGGAGGGGCTGGTTGCAGGAACAGCTCCTCACACACACCTAGGCAGGGAGGGAAAGGCAGCTGCAATGAGCGTTTGGTCTTTCACTCTGGGAGGGGAGAGATGAAAAGGTGAGGAGTGTGTCAATCTGTTCTTTGGACACGGATTCCTGGCTATCTGTGCACTTTCTCTGTAGGGGAACAGTTAAATTTGATGCTTGTGCAGCTCCAAGCTGCCAGCCCAGGGCAGCTGAGCACAGACTGATGGGCAGAGCAGCTCTTCTGTCTGCACTGAGGGACCATCCCTGTGCCCTCAGAACCCACAAGACTTGCCCTGCAGTGCCATGGAAATGTGAGGGATTTCTAGCATCCATAACCACTCCTAAGTTTGGGAGGTGAAAGTGGGGGAACAAACACAAAGAATTCACGCAGCTCAGTCCTACATTTTGGCTTCCAATGGTGCCTTCAGACAGCAACAACCAGAGCTCAGGGGAGGGAGCTGCAGGGAGGTCTGAGTGAGGAGAGAGAGCCTGAGAGTGGGGTGGCTGTGAGACATGTCCTGTTTGGCTGCAGCAACCTGGTCTAACTCAGCACTGACTTCTCCTCCTCAACAGATCCAAACACTCTGAGGAAGCAGCAAATGTCCAACAGCAGTTCCATGGCCCAGTTCCTGCTGCTGGCATTTTCAGACAGGCGGGAGCTGCAGCTGCTGCACTTCTGGCTCTTCCTGGGCATCTCCCTGGCTGCCCTCGTGGGCAACGGCCTCATCCTCAGCGCCGTAGCCTGCGACCAGCACCTGCACACCCCCAGGGACTTCTTCCTGCTGCACCTCTCCCTCACAGACCTGGGCTCCATCTGCACCACTGTGCCCAAAGCCATGCACAACTCCCTCTGGGGCACCACAACCATCTCCTACACAGGATGTGCTGCACAAATCTTTTTCTTTTTCTTCTTCATGTCAACAGAGCTTTCCCTCCTGACCATCATGTGCTACGACCGCTACGTTGCCATCTGCAAACCCCTGCACTACGGGACCCTCCTGGGCAGCAGAGCTTGTGCCCACATGGCAGCAGCTGCCTGGGCCTCTGGGTTTCTCAATGCTCTGCTGCACACAGCCAATACATTTTCTCTGCCCCTGTGCCAGGGCAATGCCCTGGGTCAGTTCTTCTGTGAAATCCCTCAGATCCTCAAGCTCTCCTGCTCACACTCAGGCTACCTCAGGGAAATTGGGCTCATTGTGGTTAGTTGCTGTTTAGTGTTCAACTGTTTCATTTTCATTGTTTTCTCCTATGTGCAGATCTTCAGGGCTGTGCTGAGGATCCCCTCTCAGCAGGGACGGCACAAAGCCTTTTCCACGTGCCTCCCTCACCTGGCCGTGGTCTCTCTGTTTATCAACACTGCAGCATTTGCCCACCTGAAGCCCTCCTCCATCTCCTCCCCATCCCTGGACCTGGTTCTTTCAGTTCTGTGGTGCCTCCAGCACTGAATCCCCTCATCTACAGCCTGAGGAACCAGGAGCTCAAGGATGCCATAAGGAAAATGATGACTGGATGCTTTTCAGGAGGAATAAAATGCCTGTGTTCTGGTGTGTAACATTTAGAAAGGGCTTCCTTTGTGGCCTTCCTGCTCAGGTTTTCCGCAGAGGTCTTCGGGTTCTTCCTGGAAAAATTTTCTGTGCAATGAAATATTATTAGGTATCTGCCTTCTAATTAAGTGTGTACCCATTGAATTTGACCCAGAGATGTAAAAATTATGAATTGTGCTCTCTGAATATTTGAACAAAATAAAGGACCCTGCAGTGCCTGCTTTGTCCAAGACCCTTCTTCTTAGCTGTTCCCAAAGCACAGCACACTGCAGGACAGGGGGGATTTGCAAAGGGCAAGGGGACAAGAATCCCAGCACAGCAGCACTGCCAGGGAGCAGCAGAGCTTGGTCTTTGCAGAGCTGCTCTTTCCACTTCCAC
This sequence comes from Myiozetetes cayanensis, assembly GCF_022539395.1. Lineage (NCBI taxonomy): Eukaryota > Metazoa > Chordata > Aves > Passeriformes > Tyrannidae > Myiozetetes > Myiozetetes cayanensis. The sequence goes on from NW_026087988.1 coordinate 18,953, forward strand.
ACTATCCTTGTGAACCCTTTTCTTGCTCCAAGTCCTGAGTGCTCTCTGAGCACAGTCCTTGGGGATGGAAGCCCTTTGAGCACAGGCAGGGACAGGCACTGGGAACTTGTGAAGCAGAGCTGGCCTCCCTGACAGCATCTACAGGATGCTGTGGGATCTTCCGAGGGCACTGCATGGACTGGGTCACTTCTTCTGTGCCCTTGCTGCAGGGCTGGAACTCTCCTGCAGTGACACCAGGACACTCCTGCTCTTTGCATTCCCAGCCTGATTTGGAAATCCAGTCTTCCCCTCTTATTCCCAGGGACATGCTGGGAGTGCTTCAGAGCTGCCATCCTGGGGCAGCTCCTGCCCAGCGTGGGCAGGCACAAGGTTTCTCCCCCTGCTCCTCTCACCTCAGCAGTGCCACTGTTTGCTGCAGCCTCGTCCTCCTTGCCCAGCACAGCCCTCCTGGCACAGTTGGACACAGCCCTTGTTCTACCCCCTCCTCATGGCCCTGCCCAAGCCCCTCAGCTACAGCCTGATGGCCAGAAACCTTCAGGGCAGGGAGAGACCACTGGAGTGGTGGGTCTGTAGGGAGAAATCACTGCTGCCTCCCCTCTGAATCACCCTCAGGACCTGGACAAACCTGTATTTGGTTTGGTTTCCATGAGGCCCTGCAGTGTCAAAGTGACCCCCTGATTCCAGGAGGCTGCTCAGTGTCCCAGGGATCCTTTGGCTCCAGAATGCCCTGGAGTGTCACAGTGGTCCCCTTGAGGCCATGAGGTGTCCTGGGTGTCACAGTGACCCTTTGATTCCATGACGTTCCCCAGTGTCCCAAGGTCCATTTGGCTCCAAAAAGGCCCTGTGGTGTCACAGTGGCCCCTTCCTTTCATGAGATTCCTCTGTGTCCCAGGGTTTCTTTGTTTCCAGGAGGTACCACAGTGACACAAGGGTTCCCTCCTTCCATGAGATTCCAAAAGGTTTCAGGGTTCTATTATTTCCACAAGGTTTTAAATATTAAATAGTGTGCTGGTTCCACAAGATTTCACAGTGTCCCTGTGTTTCTTTTCTTTCCATGAGCCCCTGTAGTGCCACAATGGCCCCTTAATTCCATGACGTTACACAGGGTCATCACAAAGCTGAGTCCAACCAGATGAAAGTTTGGGAGAGTTCAGGAGGAACTGGGACAAAAAAGATTGGATATTTGGGAAAGGAAAGTGGGGCTTGGTTGAAACATAGGAAAGATTTTGATGAGGTAAACACAGGTTCACGGAATGCTGAGGGTGCTGAAACACTCACTGTGCAAACACTCCTGATGGACCTTTACCCTCTTTGTAACCTCAAGCCCCAACACTATCTAAAAGTGCTGCCCCTCCCACAGAAAGGAATCCAGTGCTTTGATTTTAAGCCAGAAAAAGCCCAGACCCAGAAGTCCAGACTCTTATTTGTACTCCAATGCCCACCCCAATCCCAAACCTGCACTGGTAGTATGAAAACACAAGCTTTAATCCTGACCCAGACCAGAAAGCTCTTCCCCTAATCATGAACCAGACACTGCCAGCAGAACAGCAAACCTCCCAAAGTTCTGCCCAATCCCCACCCTGAGCTCTAAAGCCCAAGCCCTGACCATGAAGCACCCCCACAGCCCTTGGGAGCAGGGCAAGGACCTGCAGGGCCCAGAGCAGCCCCAAGGGGTTGGCAGAGCAATGGGAGGTGACCTGGATCTGCTCAGCTCTGCAGGGACCCCCAGCAGAAGGGCCTGGGCTCTCTCAGGGATGTCCTGGGGCACAGGGGCTCAGCATCCAAGCCAAGAAGGCCAAGTGCACATGGCAGCAGCCAGACCTGGGGGACAGCAGAGCCATCAGGGAGGGCCCAGAAATGCTGCTGGGAGGGGGGTGGGAAAGCAGGAGGGGTGTGTGCAGCCTGCAAGGCCAGAGGAGCAGCAGGGCCAGGGGAGCACAGCCTGCAGCAGAGATGGCCAAGGGCTCTGGTAGGGCTGCAAGGCCCAAAGGCACCCAGGCCTTTGTGCCCTTGGCTCTGGCAGCTGCCTCTGCCCCTCAGGCCACCCCAAGCAACTTTCCTTTGTCTGCCTGCACTCCTGGCCTGCAGGGATCTGCTCTAAGGAGAGCTTGGGGAGGCTTTGTCAGTGCCTGCCCTCAGTGGGGCCCAGCAATGCTTCAAGGGACTGGGAGTTTGGCTTCTGACTTCTTGAGCAGCTTCTTCAATCTTCTCTCAGTAGTTGAGAACAATGGACTTGTCTCTAAACACACTGTGGGGCTCATTAGAATCCAGAAATCCCTCAGGATCTCTTTGTCTTCCTTTAATTGTCTTTAAGGCAATTTGAAAAGAAGTCTTTTTTTAACTAAGGATGGATATTTTTCAGTTCAGAGGAGATGTGATAGAGGTGTTCTCCAAGCGATCTTGATGCTGAGTTTCTCATCAGGAGATCCAGACTGACCCTGTATGATCAGCCTCACTCTTCACCCCCCGGCTTGCCAGGCTCATTAAAATAAAGACAAACAAATTTTTTTCCTTCCTTTAACTGTCTTCATGTTTTCAATTCTTCAACAACTAATTGGACTTGTTTTGTAGTTTAGCTGAGGAGGAATATTTTTAAGTGGAAGTCACAGAAATATATTTTTTCTACTAAGGGGAATGATTTACACAGAGACATAGGATGGAAAAGGGTCAGGGTGCAAAGGATTTGGATCTAACTATAAGGGGGCAAAAGAACTGGTAGCACTTAACCACTGACCAACTGAACAGTTATCAAGGGATTCAATAGCATTTACTAGAACTGAACAGAGACTGAATTATAGATTCACAATAACAACACTCACACCAGAGTCAATTCACACTGATATCTCAGATCATTTGGGTTTTTTTTTTAACTTTTGTAGATTTTAGAACTAGTTGTGTAGTGAATATATTTTAATGTAGCTGTATCATATCCCTTAAAAGAGTATTTACACATACCAAACCATACCATATCCATCCCTCTAAACTCCATTTATAGTCTTCTTTTCAAGGCAGAATTGTAGAAAAACACCCTAAGGCCTGGACCAGAAGCTATCACACAGACACAGTGACCTTCTAAGCAGAACCCTTCTGGAACTCCCAGGATTGTGTGTGCTGTGAAAAAGATGAAGATGAGGAAGAAGGGGCCCCAAAGGCACCAAACCCAATTCCTGAAGGGGTGTATCAGGGGGCAAAATGGGGCAGAACTCACAGTGCATAAACCTAGGATTGGATGGACCTTATTATAAAATCATAGAACCCCTGTCCGGGGGGGGCACACATGGTATGTATTCCCCTAGGCCTAAGGACTCATTAAAGGACCAGGTCTCTTTATCTTATCTCCTACCTAAATTGGCCCAGAGTCTTTTTCTCTATGGTCTCTTAAGGCAACAACACCCACACCCAGGCAGAGATGTGTGGACACATCAAGATCTGGGTGTGTAAAGGTCCCTCTCCATAATTCTCCTGTTCTCAGTGAAACCCTCCCACACATCCCTTTGTGTTTCCAAAGGGAGAAGGTTCCAGGAGGCCCTGAAATGTCACAGTGACCACTTCATTTCATGAGTTTCCTCAGTGTCCCCATGGCCCCTGGATCCACATGGCCCTGCAGTGTCCCCACAGAGTCTTTGATTCCAGGAGATTGCTCAGGATGACCTCTGGGAGGTCACCATGGAGCCCCCGGGGACAACAAGTGACGTCCAGGCTCTTTGGGAGCCCTGAGAACTTCCCCGGGGGAAAATGCCAGATTCTGTAGCAGTAGTATTAATAAAATAAATAAAGGGTCCTAGGGACCAGAGAGACACCATTGTGGTGTGTAAAAAAGTATCCTTGGTTGAAAGAGACAAGAGCTTAAAAAGTAGTTTCAAATGGTAACAGGTCC
>NW_026087989.1:0-22515 GCF_022539395.1 Myiozetetes cayanensis
AAAGAGACATCAGTGACCTCACTGGGGATATTGGTGACATCACAGAGGACAGTGGTGACATCACAAGGACATGGGTGACATCACTGAGGGCCAGTGACATCATTGGGGACCAGTGACATCACAGGGTACTGGTGACAACAAAGGGACAGCTGTGATGTCACAGGAACATCGGTGAAGCCGCAGGGGACAGGGTAACATCGCAGAGACACCAGTGACAACATCGGGGACAATGGTGACATAACAGAAGACATTGGTGACATCCCAGGAAAGCTGTGATGCCATTGTGGACCAGTGACATCACAGAAGACTGTTGAAAACAAAAGGACAGCTGTGATGTCTCAGAGGACATTGCTGACATAATAACAACAAGGGTGACATCACAGAGACACCAGTGACACCATCTAGGACAATGGTGACATCACAGGGGACAGTTGTGATATCACTGGGGACCAGAGACATCACAGGGGAGTGTTGAAAACAAAGGGACAACCCTGATGTCACAGGGACATCGTTGACTTTGCAGGGACATGGTTGACATTAAAGAGACATCAGTGACTTGATAGGGGACATTGCTGACATCACAGGTGACAGTGGTGACATCACAAAGATAGTGGTGACAATATTGGGGACCAGTGACATCACAGGGGACTGGTGAGAAGAAAGGAAAGGCCATGATGTCACAGGGACATCGGTGCCATCACTGGTGAAGGTTGCATCGCAGAGACAGTAGTGACATCACTAAAGACCAGTGACATCGCAGGTGACTGGTGACAGTGAAGGACAGTTGTGATGTCACAGATCAGTGACATCATACATGCAAGATAGTGGTGACAATATGTGGGGACCAGTGACATCACAAGGGACTGGTGAGAAGAAAGGAAAGGCCATGATGTCACAGGGACATCGGTGCCATCACTGGGTAGAGAGGTTACATCACAGAGACAGTAGTGACATCATTAAAGACCAGTGATATCATAGGTGACTGGTGACAGTGAAAGGATAGTTGTGATGTCACAGACATAACAATGATGTCATAGGGGTCTGATGACATTACAGGGGCATCGGTAACATCACAGAGACATGGTGCCACTGTTGGGGACAGTGGTGACACCACAGGGACAGCAGTGACATCAGTGGGGACCAGTGACATCACAGGAGACTGATGACAATGAAAGAATTGCTGTGATGTCACAGGGAAATCAGTGACATCAAATAGGACATTGGTGACTTCACAAGGGCAGGGGTGAAATTACAGAGACAGTAATGACATCATCGGAGACATTGTTGACATCACAGGTGACAGTAGTGACATCAGGGGGACATGAGTGATATCACTGGGTCAGTGACATCGCAGGGGACTAGTCAAAAGAAAGGGACAGCCATGATGTTAGAGGGACATCAGTGAAACCACAGGGGTCTGGTGACATCACAGGGAAATGGTGGCACTGTTGGGGACAGTGGTGAAATCACAGCAACAGTAGTGAAATTATTGGGGACCAGTGACATCACAGAAGAATGCTGACAACAAAGGGAGAGCCATGATGTCACTGGGACATCAGTAAATTCACAAGGAGAGAGTTGACATCATAGAGACACCAGTGACATCATCGGGGACAGTGGTGACATCACAGGGACAGCGGAGAAATCATTGGAACCAATGACATCACAGGGGACTGGTGAAAAAATGGAAGACCCTGATGTCACAGGGAAATCAGTGACATCATGGAGACATGGAACCACTGCTGGGGACAATGGTGACATCACAGAGACAGCAGTGACATCAGTGAAAACCAATGACAAAATAGGGGTCTGTTGACAACAAAGATGTAACAACTGTGATGTAACGGTGACATCAGTAACATCACAGGGGACATCAGTGACTGCACAAGGCCAGGGGTGACATCAAAGAGATACCAGTGACATCATCAGTGACACTGGTGACATCACAGAAACAGTTGTGACATCACTGGGGACATTAGTGCCTTCACAATGACAAGGGTGACATTACAGAGACAGCAGTGACATCACAGGGGACACTGGTTACACCACAAGGGACATTGGTTACATCACATGGGACAGTGGTGACACCACACAGACATGGGTGATATCACTGGGGACCAGTGATGTACCAGAGGACTGGTGACAAGAAAGGTACAGCTGTGAGGTCACAGGGACATCGATGACATCAAAGACGTCTGGTGACACCAGAGGAAAATTGATGACATCACAAGGACATAATGCCACTGCTGGGGACAGTGATTACATCACAGAGAAAGTAGTGACATCACTGGTGACCAATGACATCACAGGAAACTGTCGACAACAAAGGGAAAGCCGTGATGTCACAGGGAGACCTGTGACAGGGGACATCGGTGACATCACAAGGTAATGTATGACATCATAGAGACACCAGTGACATTATCAGTGACATTGGTGGCATCACAGGAGATAGTGGTGACATCACAGAGGAACCTGTGAAATCATAGGCAATTTTTGTCAAGAAATGGAAAGCCGTGATATCAGAGGGACATCAGTGACATCACAGGAACATTGGGGCTACTGTTGGGGACAGTGGTGACATCACAGAGACAGCAATGGCGTCATTGTGGACCAGAAATATCACTGGGGACTGGTGACAACAAAGGGAAAGCCGTGATGTCACAGGGACACTGAGGACATCACAGGGGACCTCGATAACAACACAGAGACACCAGTGATATCATGGGGGACATTGGGAGAGTGGTGACATTACAGGGACAGCAGTGACATCATTGTGGTCCAGTGACATCACAGAAGACTGGTGAAAGCAAAGCAGCAGCTGTGATCTCCCAAGGGCATCAGTGACATCACTGGGGACATCGGTGACTTCACAAGGACAGGAGTGACATCACAGAGACATCAATGATATCAACGGTGACACTGATGACATCACAGGGACATCCATGACATCAGTGGGGAGTAGTGACCTCACAGGGGAATGGTGACAACAAAGGGATAGCCATGATATCACAGTGACACTGGTGGCATCACTGGGGACATTGGTGACAACACAGGGGACAGTGGTGGCATCACTGGGGACCAGTGATATCACAGAGGTCTGTGACATCATAGGGACATTGATGACATCATGGGAAAATGGTGTCACCATTGGGGACAGTTGTGACATCACAGGGAGAGCAGTGACATCACAGGGGACAATGGTGACTTCACAACGACATCAGTGACATCACAGAGAGACCAGTGACATCACCATGGTCATTAGTGACATCAAAGGAGTCTTGTGACATCACAGGGACATCGATGACATCGTGGGGACATGATGCCACCACTGGGGACAGTTGTGACTTCACATGGAGAGCAGTGACATCACAAGGACATTGGTGACATCACAGGGACATCGGTGCCACCACTGGGGACAGTGGTTACATCACTAAGACAGCAGTTACATCATTAAAGACCAGTGACATCACAGATGAGTGGTGACAATGAAAGCATAGCTGTGATGTCACAGACATAACAATGTTGTCACAGGGGTCCGGTGACATCACAGGGACATCAGTGATGTCACGGGGACAAGGTGCCACTGCTGGGGACAGTGGTGACACCACAGGGACAGCAGTGACATCACTGGGGACCAGTGACATCACAGAGGACTAGTGACAATGAAAGGATAGCTGTGATGTCACAGGGAAATCAGTGACATCAAATAGGACATTGGTGACTTCAGAATGGCAGGGGTGAAATTATGGAGACAAAAATGACATCATCGAGGATATTGATGACATCACAGGGGACAGTGGTGACATCGCAGGGAGATGGGTGACATCATTAGGGACCAGTGACATCACAGGGGACTGTTGACAACAAAGGGACAGCCGTGATGTCACAGAGACATCACTGACATTGGTGACGTGAAACAGAGCAGGGCCCTGAAGGAGTTATCTCAGAATGCAAGCTCTGGGTAAAGAACTAAAGGAACCAGAATTCATGGCTAGTGAAAGATAACACCTGACCAAAGAATGCTAACACACTAACACAAAGAACATTAAGTAAAAACACAGGGAAATAAAGAACACCAAAAATGCTAACACACATGCCTACATAGACACGAGGAAGAGTTCCTTAGGAGATAAGGGGTGAAACAGAGGCATGAGTCCAAAATCTTGCAAAATTCACCATCAGGAAGACAGCCAACTAAGAAAGTTGAAAAGTTCAAAGCGAGGAAGACTTCTGGAATGGGACCCCCTGAGAATGAAGAAACAGGAACGACCCCCGAAACAGCACCCCAAAAAAAAGATTCCGCTCAGGCTCCGCCTGCTATGAATATTATAATGGAATGTTGCAATAATATGAATAGGCATAAAAGGTGATGCAATATCTCATAAAAACTGTATAAATACCTGACTTTACACTGATAACTTTGGGCTAGTTTTGTCCAGCGCGAGCTGGTTGGCCCCCAATGTTGCCTAAAATAAATACTTTTTGCTGCTTAAAGACTCAAAACTGTCTCTGAGCAATTATCAATGCGCCTTTTTGGACATCAAAGTGCTGAGGCTGAACAACAGGCCCTGAGCAAAGTTGGCCTCTAGAGATCCAACCTGATGTTCTATTTATCCCTCATCAGCTAAAACTATATCTGTTTGTGAGTAAAAGATGTAGTGTGAGAAGACTGCACTGTGTGTCTGCTCATCAACAAAATGTCATTAGTAAGATGTATTAATATCTGCTCATTAGTGGATACTGTTTGTGTCTGTTCATTAACAAAATGTGTGTGATTGTGAGCAAGGTGTGACCTTTATCTCTCCGTGTTTGGGGGCTGGTGAAGGCCGTGGCAGTCGATGTCTGGCCTTGCCTGGCAGCAGATGGGACAGGTTGACTCCCTGGGTTTGCCCCTTCAGGCCTGTCCAGGCTTTGGGTGGGACCCAGGAGGAGAAGGGAGCCAGATGTTTGTGCACACTGGGAGCTCTGGGAGCTCGTTCCTCCCAGGCCAGCAAAGCTGGGCCCCTCCCAGCAGAGCCAGACAACACAGTTCCATGGGGCCCTGCAGTGTCACAATGGCCCCTGATTCCATGGACAACATTCCTAATTTACTGTCCAGACCAGAGGGAAATCACAGGAAGGGCCGTGGTTTGTCAGGACTTGCTTTATCTGAGTGAGCCCTGTGGGGATTTTGGTGCTGAGTCCTTGTGGTTGTGATGGTTCGGACTTGGCTCCCTGCAAAATGCCCAAACCCCCAGTAACAGCCCCCGCCCCTTCCCCCTTCCTTCTTCCCCCAGGGCAAAGAAAAAAACTATGCAAATTGAAGAACCCGAAAATCAAGCTAGTTATATAAAAAATATATATTTTATGTATATTACAGTTAAGATGTTATGTACAGAGCAAAAAGGAATCCAAACACCCAAAAGAAAGGAGACAAAGAAGGGACACCGAGCAGATATACGCAATCAAACCTGAGAACTGGTAAAATAACTAGTAAAACAAATCTCATCACGTCCTTTAGAAAAACAGGATTGACAGACACAGACAGCACTCTCCAAACCCCCCCGTGGCAGGCCAGTGGTCGTTGCAGGCCTCAGCCTTAGATAAGCGAGACCAACGCAGGGACCCACTGTTCCCAAACCTCGCCAGAAGAGAAGAGAGCGAAGGCCTCTCCTCCCTTCTTATTTATACCCCAATTTACGTAAAAATTGTATGGAATACTGGGAACACTGCCCCTTCCTTGGTTACAAACTGGTAACCAAGGAAGACCTAGATTAAAACCACCACAGTGGTTCAGAGAAATCCTCAACAATATGTCAGGCACACAGTCCTTCTGTCCCTAAATCTGTTATCCCAGAGCTGTTCCTGTTGCTCCCAGCTGGCATTGGCTCCACGGGGCAGGGGAAGCTTCTGGCAGCTTCCAACAGAAGCCACCCCTGGAGCCCCTCCGATACCAAAACCCACCCACAGAAACCCCTGACACCCAGTGACTTCCACTTGCCCCAGGATGGTCCCAGTTCCCATCAGTGTGATCCCAGTCACTCCCAGTTCATGCCAGTTGCCTCCAGCATGCACCCTGTCACTCCCAGTTACTCCCATTTGCTTCCAGCACGATCCCAGTTGCTCCAGGTATGTTCCCAGTTGGCTTCCAGCATGACCTCACTGGCTCCCAGTTCCCCCCTGCATAGTTCCAGTCACTCCCAGTTTGATCCTGGTCCCTTACAGTCACTCCCACTATGATCCCAGTATGGTGCTGGTCACTCCCACTATGGTCCCAGTCACTCCCAGTCACTCCCAACTGGATCCCAGTTGCCCCCAAGGTGGACCCAGTTTCTCCCAGCCCCCCCCAGATGGTTCCTTTCCCTCTCAGGGACTCCCAGTCTGAGTCCAGTATAGCCCCAGGAACTTTCAGGTACTGCCTGGACGATGGCATTTGCCCCTGCATGGTCCCAGTTGCTCCCAGTATGATCCTAGTATGATTTCAGTCACCCCAGTATGACCCCAGGAACTTCTGGACACTTCCAGTACAAAGCCAGTTTGATCCCACTCATCCCCAGTATGGCTGCAGTCCCTCCCACACACTCCCAGTATTATTGCAGTCACTCCCTGTAAGACCCCAGTATGACCCCAGCATGGGCCCAGCTGCTCCCAGTATGATCCCAGTTGCCCCCAGCAGGGTTCCAGTTGCTCCCCTTCATCTCTACTATGGTTCCAGTCTCTCCCAGTATTATCCCCATCACTCCCAGCCACTCCCAATATAGCCCAGTTGCCTCCAGCATGCTCCCAGTTAGTCCCAGTATGATCCCAGTCTCTTAGTAGGATCCAAGTAACTCCCTGTATGGCTCCAGTTGCTCCCCAGTCACCCCACTCTAGTTCCAGTCCCTCCCAGTATGACTCCAGTAGGATCCCAGTGACACCCTCTATGGTGGCAGTCACAGCCAGGATGAACCCAGACATTCCCTGTCACTCCCAGTATAAAGCCATTTGCCCCCAGCAGGGTCCCACTTGCTCCCACTCACCCATTACAGTTCAGTCCTCCCAGTATGATCCCTGTCACTCCCAGTCTCTCCCAGTTGATATCAGCCTGCTCCCAGTCAGTCCCAGTATGCTCCCAGTCAGTCCCAGTATGATTCCAGTCACTCCTGGTCTCTCCCAGTATATCCCAGTTGCCCCCAGTGTGGTTCCACTCACTCCCAGTGCCTCCCAGTAGCTTCCAGCACGATCCCAGTTGCTCACAGCCACTCTCAGTCATCCCCAGTGTGGTTCTAGTCGCTCCCAGTATGATCCCAGTCACCTCCAGTATGATCCACTTGCTCCCAGTATATCCCAGTTGTATCAACATGGTCCCAGCTGCCCTCAGAATGCTCCCAGTCCCTCTGAGTACAACCCCAGCCACCTTCACTGTGGGCCCAGTTGCTCCCAAGATGATCCCAGTTGTGCCCAGCATGGTCCCAGTTGCTTCCAGTTCCTCCCAGTGGGATCCTAAGAGCTCCCAGTTGCCCCTAGCATAGAACCACCTGCTCCCAGTATGATCCCAGTTTGATCTCAGAAGGATAGGAGTCACCCCCAGTATGATCCCAGAAGCTTCCAGACATTTCCAGTGTAATAAATTAAGGTGGGAAATATAGTTTATCAAACAGGATACATCTTTTGCTAAAAATACTAAGCTAAAATGTACAATAAACCTCAAGAGACTATGTAATAGTTATGTAAGAGACAAGATTGCCAAAGGTTCTTAGAGTTACAAGGACGATCCATATAAGGAGGCAATTGCTATCCAGAACAAAAAGGGCAAACAAGGGACACACGAGGAAGACGTCTTACTTCAGCCTCGACGACCACCAGAAGGCAGAAAAGACCCCTTAGTAACAGCCCAAGCATGCGCAAGAGTACTACCACTACGTCAAGAAAACGGAATTAAGAAACCATAAAAAGGGACTTTTTCAATGTTTTAGCGCGACAGTTGGTGGGGCGGAGACCCCCCCCTGTTCGCCCAGCGCTGCATTTGCTCATATTCCGCTTGCTATCTCTAAGCAATAAATAAATTTTAATTGGTACTCTGATCATTTGTGGTCATAATTTATAACAATTTGGCGCTGTGACTCGGATAAGGAGCGGTGGCTGCGGCTCTTCGGGGAGGCGCCCCGCGCTTGTTCGCGGCCCCGTTTGAGACCGACGGCTTACTGCAGCCTTGCCGACGAACCCAAATTCGGAATATTGAGCAAAGATAGAACCGGTTAAACCCCATAATATTCTGTACACAGGAGTCCGGACGAAGACGTGGAATTCGTGAGTATACTGCGCTTTAGTTTGCGGGGATTTCCGTCCGGGCGGGGTTGGTTTTTCTGGAATATAACGATTGAGAGGCTCGATATACTGAGTCAAGCGAGTGTGGACCCTTTAGTACTGCGGTTCCCATTTCCCGCGAGGGACTGGGCCAGGAATAAGGGGAGCGAGTGTGTGTGTGATTGTGGATATTCCAGAAGATGGGAGCGAAGGGTAGCAAGCCTTCGACTCCCGTGGGACGGGTACCCTCTGTACCTAAGAATACCCCTCTAGCTTATATCTTAGACAATTAGAAACATTTCCCTGGGACTGTAGGGAAAGATAAACAAAAGATGATATTATATTGTACTAAGATATGGGGAGGGAAGAAAATCTCACAGAATGCCTTCTGGCCGGTATATAGGTCGGAAGAGGACTGGGTGAGGCAACAGTTAAATCTTTGAGTCAATAATAAGATGCCTCTTAACCCAGAAGAAAGCCAGTATGCAGAAGTCTGGCTGAAAAAACCACAAGCCGTATCTACACTTTATGCAGTAAGTGAACTTAAGGAAAAGCGAACAAAAAAGAAAGAGGAGTTAGATGATACTCTTCTGACTCCCCCGCCATATGCTCCACCACCGGTACCTGCCCCAGTAGCCCCTAGAGCACCTACCCCCCCACTAAATGTGGAGCTCGATTCTCCTCCTAGACAAAGAACTAGGAGTCAGAGGGGAACTGCCCATATGTATCCTTTAAGGGAAATGCCCATGGGGGGAAGCTCAACCTACTATTGGATATATATCGGTACCCCTGAACTCTGCAGACTTAAGAGAATTTAAACAAACTGAGATGGGGAATTTGATTGAGGACCCCCTTAGAGTTGCTGAAAGGTTAGACCAATTCTTAGGACCCAGCCTTTATACTTGAGATGAGATGCAATCCATCCTGGGCCAATTATTTACCACTGAAGAATGAGATATGATCAGACGGGCTGGGATGAGACTTTGGGATACACAACATGCCCAGGGACCTCAGGCAGACATAAAATGGCCACTCCAGAAACCTAATTGGAATAACCAGGACCCTGTCCACAGGACTCATGTGCAAGATCTTAATACAATAGTGATTCAGGGTATTAGAGAGGCTGTGCCTCGTGGGCAAAATATTAATAAAACCTTAAATGAAATGCAAAAGAAAGATGAAAGTCCAACAGAATGGCTGGAAAGATTAAGAAAGAGTCTCCAGCTGTATTCAGGCTTCAATCCCGACAATCCATTTGGACAAGCGTTACTTAAAACACAGTTTGTGGCAAAATCGTGGGAAGACATTAGAAGGAAAATTGAAAAGTTAGAAGATTGGCAGGACAAAGGACTGGATGAATTGTTGAGGGAGACTCAAAAAGTGTACGTGAGAAGGGAGGATGAGACAAGTAAAAATGATGGTGGCAGCAGTGAGAGAAGACCGCAGGAGGGTGCACAGAGACCGAAGAGTTTCAGAAAGAGGTAAAGTGGAAGAAGTGACTAGACGGGAACAGGGAAGTTGGTTTTATGGTGGGAAGAGGGGGCATATAAAGAAAAAACTGCAGATGGACACATGCCAGTCGTATTAAAGGACTAGTGAATCCCCCACATTGGAAAATAATCAGCATTCCTGGAGACACTAAGTTGGTTCTGAGAAGATAAATTATGACAGAGATATTGAAAAATTCATTTGATGTCATACCCTTTGGAATTAAGTGTTTATTGGGATTAATTTTTGCATTTGCTGTATCCTTGTTTATATATTATTTATGGAAAGTTGTAAAGTGTGGAAAAGGAGTTTGTTAGATTATATTAACCCCAACATCACATATAGGAGATACATAAATTTAGGAGATCCAGGAGAAGTGTATAATCTGGATATATGTATAAAGTGTAATACCCCAGGTTGTGAGTGTTACCCTTTTGTCTGTTTTAAATGTAAAAAGTACCAAGAAAAGTGGTGGAAGCATTGTAGGTACGGGTATCCTCCTAGAGGAGTCTGTACCCAGTGCTATCGATTCGAACGGAGTTTTACTATTTGGGCATTAAGTCACTTAAAAGAAAGAGGGGTTCCATGGAGATCCCCTGATTGGTGGAATTACTTTGCATTCGGAATCAACCCTCAATATTTTTGTTATCACCCAAATGAACCAGCTCCTTTTGTGGCAGATATAGTCAAAGTCCAGTGCCGAAGGGAAATAAAAGCCTTGCGGTGTAACGGGTTTATGGTAAAAGCCACCTCGTGGCCTGCTTATACAGCACATCTCACTAAATATAAGAGGCATATTCCTACCAGAGACTCCTGCTGCCGAGAAGATGGAACACCCCGTGACTCGAAGCAACCGAGCCGACGGGCGAGGCAGAGGAAGAAGACACGAAAAAGGAAAGAGCCTAAGTTGTGGAACACCCAAGCTACAATGGCTGAGTTACCCCAGGACTGGTGAAGGTAAACGAGCTGGCATGAATAAAAGCTTTGATTTAACAAAACCAGACACCCTTTATACAGGCACTCTTTACATTTCAACTCTAGTCCTAATGCTTTCTGTAATTCCTACATATGCAAAAAACCCACATGAACCATTCAAATGGAGTTTAATTAGATGGGAAGATCAAAAAGTACTTACTACTCTTACTGGGTCCAGCAGCCCTGCCTTTCATACCTACCTGTGTGACCTAACATTTCTACTGTGGATATTGGGGATGTGAAAACAAAGGAAAAAGGATAGAGAGACCAACCGCTCATGGTACGAACACTAGTTTAGTACATCACCATGGCTAACTACTTTACTTTCAACTTTAGCAGGACCAGTTATCATGATTATATTAGGATTGATGTTTGAACCATGTATTATAAAGTATATCTTACGCTTTGTGAAAGAACGCTTTGAAACCGCAAAACTATTCATACTTGCTTCCAGGTATAATGCTGTACCAATAAATAACCCCGATGATACTTATGTACCAATAAATAACCCCGATGATGATTATGTACCAATGAATCGCTTTGATGATGATTATTGTAACTGTGATGTGTTACATTGTGCTTGTTACAATCATTGTGACAAATGTGAGAAAAAGTTTACCTGTTTTCAGGAAGAGTCAAGTAGTGAAGTTTGATAAACAAATTTCAAGTATAAAAAGAAAAAGGGGGGATTGTAATAAATTAAGGTGGGAAATATAGTTTATCAAACAGGATGCATCTTTTGCTAAAAATACTAAGCTAAAATGTACAATAAACCTCAAGAGTCTATGTAATAGTTATGTAAGAGACAAGATTGCCAAAGGTTCTTAGAGTTACAAGGACGATCCATATAAGGAGGCAATTGCTATCAAGAACAAAAAGGGCAAACAAGGGACACACGAGGAAGACGTCTTACTTCAGCCTCGACGACCACCAGAAGGCAGAAAAGACCCCTTAGTAACAGCCCAAGCATGCGCAAGAGTACTACCACTACGTCAAGAAAATGGAACTAAGAAACCATAAAAAGGGACTTTTTCAATGTTTTAGCGCGACAGTTGGTGGGGCGGGGACCCCCCCTGTTCGCCCAGCGCTGCATTTGCTCATATTCCGCTTGCTATCTCTAAGCAATAAATAAATTTTAATTGGTACTCTGATCATTTGTGGTCATAATTTATAACATCCAGTACAAAGCCAGTTTGATCCCACTCATCCCCAGTATGGCTGCAGTCCCTCTCACACACTCCCAGTAATATTGCAGTCACTCCCAGTATGATCCCAGTGTGACCCCAGTAGGGGCCCAGCTGCTCCCAGTATGATCCCAGTTGCCCCAGTTCTGGTTACTGGGGGGCAGCTTCCCAGCTCTCCCCAGTCCTGGTTATTGGGGGGCACAGGGGGGGGTGGGGTTGGAGGATCCCAAGGGGTGGAGCCGAGTTTGGGGGGGCAGAACCGGCCCCAGGATGGATCGGGAATGGGGACTCCTCTATGTTCCCCCCGTGTCACCCTGCTCTGGGGGGGCTTTGGGAGGGCACAAACTCCCAATAGGCACCCAGCTCACCACAAAGGGTGTTGGGACCCCCCCAAAACCTCCCCACAGCCCCTCAAGAACCCCAAAAATAATCACACAACACCCAGGACCCCACTGGGGAGTGGGGGGATGATGTGGAAGGGGTGGGAGAGGAGGGAAAAATGTGGGAGTTGAGACCACAAAACTGATCTGGAAGGGGCTGGGGATTGAGAGGACCATGGAAAAGTAGAAGGAACAGAGAGAAGGGTGAAAAAGGGGGGGTGGTCAGGCCGGTCTGATGGTCCCAGGGGGGTCTTTGGGCTTAGAGGGGCTGGGAAAGGGGATGGCCCCCTTAGCTCCCAACTTTCTGTAGGGTGCTGGGGCTGCTGGATCCAATCTCAGCCTTGGGTTATGCCAACACTTTCAGTTTAGAGGAATTACAGAGGTGGGACTGAACCACTTTTGTCCCCCAGGTTTTAAGGATGGTAATCAGATCTATTGATAGAAATGAATTCTTTAGGGTTACAAATGATCAGACAAAAGATCTTCATCAGAATTATTTACTGCACAATAGAAACACTAAAACTACCAGTAGGACAGCATAAGATAGGACAGTGCTCTACACTAAAGCAATTGTTGAAGCAATTCTACTCAAGCTGGCACCAAAGCAAGAATTATGAATTAGAGAGGGATGGAACTCCCCCAGACCAACGCTCGTGGGGAGATCTCTGCTCTCAACCTCCAGCAGTGACCTTGGGGGGTCCCAGCCAAGGCAGGAATCTCCACACACCCCCCAAGAAGGGTTCTGTTGGCACAACCTGCCCCTGGGAAAGGGGACTGGCCCTTTCTGGTGGAAAGGGATGGACTGACAGTCCCTGGACTCCAGGGGTTGCCTCACCATCAGGGGGGTCATTTGGGGTGGGAGCAGCGGCCAAAGCTCTTCCCGCGGTCAGGCACTCGTAGGGTTTTCCATTACCGGTGGGCCCGTTGGTGTAGGGTCAAGGCAGAGCTGCAGGTGAAGCTCTTCCTACACTCCCCACACTTGAAGGGCCTCTCTCTGGTGTGGATGCGCCGGTGGGTGATGAGGTGGGAGTTCAGGTTGAAGCCCTTCCCGCAGTCGGTGCAGTGGAAGGGCCTCTCCTCTGTGTGTGTCCGCTCATGCCTGAGGAGATTGGAGCTGCTTTGAAACCTCTTCCCACATTGCAAGCACTTGTAGGGTCGTTCCCCAGTGTGGATGAGCTGGTGTCGGATCCGGTGGGAGCTGTACCTGAAGCTCTTCCCACATTCCCCACACGTGTGGGGCCGTTCCCCAGTGTGGATGTTCTGGTGCTGGATCAGGTTGGAGCTGTCCCTGAAGCAATTCCCACATTCCAAGCACCTGTAAGGCCGTTCCCCAGTGTGGATGCGCTGGTGGATGCGGAGGTTGGAGCTGTGCCTGAAGCTCTTCCCACATTCCCTACACGTGTAGGGCCGTGCCCCAGTGTGGATGTGCTGGTGGCTGAGGAGGTCTGAGCTCTTCCTGAAGCTCTTCCCACATTCCAAGCACCTGAAGGGCTTCTCCCTGCTGGGAGGCTGCGCAGGGACAACCAGCTCGGAGCTCCGGCTCAAGCTCCGGCCGCCTTCCCGGCACAGGATGGGTCTTTCCTCCTCAGAGCTCCCTGGGCTGGCTTTGCAGCCCCT
This sequence comes from Myiozetetes cayanensis, assembly GCF_022539395.1. Classification (NCBI taxonomy): domain Eukaryota; kingdom Metazoa; phylum Chordata; class Aves; order Passeriformes; family Tyrannidae; genus Myiozetetes; species Myiozetetes cayanensis. The sequence continues at coordinate 13,910 of NW_026087989.1, forward strand.
CCTCCGGGGGCATCTCCGGGCCTTTTCCTCCCCGCTGCCTTCCTGTGCCGGGGAGCCCTTCAGAATGGCCTCTCCCACCAGGCTCTGCCGGGGGATTTGTCCTCCGTGCTCTCCGTCCTCAGCTCGGGGCCTGGGGCAGGAAGGAAGAAGGACAGGGAGGGGATTTGCCTCCGGCCCAGAGGGAAGGCCAAGGACATCCCCCCCAAATTTGGCCCCCCCAGGCACCACAAGACAGGGCCAAAGGGGCACTGACTTCCTCCTCACCTGCCTGGGGGGCCCGCGGCATCTTCCTCGCAGCCTCCTCCTCCATCTGCCCAAGCTTTGGGAAGGACAAATCCTGCTGGGGGGAAACAAGGGCTGAGTGCGTTGGCTTGGGGGTTCCTCCTGCCCAAGTCCATCCCTAGGACTCACCAGCCATCCTGGGACCTAAAAACCTCCAAAACACCAAGATTTAGCCCAGAAAAACATAAAACACTGAGATCTGAGAAAAAAAAAAAACAAAAAAACAACTCAAAAACTCCCCCTAAATCTGCAAAAGATCATGATTCAGCCAGAAAATACTTCAAAATATGAAGATTCAGCTCAGAAAAATCTTCTCAGAAGTTCTCCTTCTCTGCTCTCTTCACTCTAGGAGTCTGGGGATCTCCCCTCTCTGGGCTGCTGGGGGTCCTGCCTAGGGATGCTGGGGGGTTTTGGGGGTCCCAGGGGTCCCTTCTCCCCTGACTCTGCCTCAGGGTGCCGGGTTCCCAGGCAATCACCCACTCTGAGTTCTCCACATTTTTGTCCCAGGGATCCCAAGCGTGTCCCCTGTCCAGGTTCCCCCTTCTCTGCCCCCCCGCGTTTCAGGGTCCCGGGGATCCTGGACCTCCCCCTTCTCCGTGCTCCCCCTCCAGCCTGCCGGGAGTCCCCCAGCTCCAGTATCGCTCTGGTCTCCCCACTCCGCTGTTCCTACCCCCCACCCCTGGCTCTCCCGAGCCCTAAAACCCTCCAAAGCACCAAGATTCAGCCCAAAACTCCCAGGAGTTCCCCCTCTCTGCTCTCTCCTCTCTGGGCTGCTGAGGGTCCTGCATTTATTGGGGATTGGGTTACCTTGGTCCTCATCCTCTCCTGGTAGAAGGGAGTCCCAGGAATCCCAGGGGTCCCCTCTATGGGCTCCCCCCTTGGGTGCTCTGGGCTCCCCCTTCTCCAGGCTGACAGGGGGTCCGGTGGGTCCTGGGGGTTTCCCTCTATAGAGTCATCTTTAGGGATGCCGGGGATTTTGGGGATCTCAGTGCTCCCTTCTCCCCTGACTTTCTCCTTCGGGGCGCTGGTCGGTCCCAGGGGTCCCCGCTCTCTCCAGGCTATTGAGGGTACCGGCTCCTCCCCCCTTCCCACTGCTGCTCCCCCTCCTCTCCAGACTCCAAGGGGTTCCCCCTCTCCGCGACCCCCGTTTAAGGGGGTCGGCGTTCCCTCTGTGCTCCCCCCACACTCCCGGTTTGCAGGGATCCCCCAGCTCCGGGATCGACCCTCTCCGCCCTCCCCACTCCGCGGCTACCGGGGTTCCCCCCGGCTCCTACGGGGGACCCTAAAACCGGTCTCGCCCCCCGCCCCGCCATTACCGAGCGACCCCCACGTGCTGCTTCCTCCTCTTCTTTGTCCTCCAGTCCGGCTCCTGCCTTGGCTGTCCCGGCGCTTTTTCCGTGTTTCCGCCTCCGGGATCCGCCCCCTGCAGCCCTTCCCCCTGCCCCAGCCCCAGCGCCCCCTTTGAGCCCCCCCCTTCCCATCCCCCCTGCCCAAATTGCCGTCCCGGGGGGCGCTGGGGGCGAGGGGGGGGCCCGGTGGGCTCGAGGTGGGGAGCGCTGGGGCTGCGGCTCTGCCCGCACACGGAGGAGCTGCCCCCGCAGCCGGGGGGGCTCCGGCACCACCAGTGCCCAGAAAGGTCTCCCCACATGAGGGGTTTGGGGGGTCTGGGTGGGGTCAGAGCGGCTTGGGGAGTCCTTATGGTGTTGCAGTGTGGTCAAGGCTTGTCGGGCGCATAGGCCTGAAAAGGCCCCTGCCAGAAACAAGTCAGGGCATGTCAGAGCTAAGTTGGGACTGTTTAGACATTAAGGCTGTGCTGACCAAAAAGAAACAATAAGTCAAGTAGAACCGAGACAAGAAAAATTTGCAACTAGAGATAGGATGTAATCTGGTGGTGGGATTTAATTACACGATGTTTACAGTTAGGTAAATGGATTAACAGTCAGGTAAATGGATTAATATTTGAATATAATCAAAGCGATATGTAAGTTTATGTTTAACTGCTATGTCTCCTGTGAAATGTAAAACCAATCATGTCACCTTGCTTGGAAAATAGTATAAAAGATGCGTTCAAAATGTGGGTCTTTGGGTACCTGTCTTGGGACAGGAGTCCACAGGGACCCCGGGCCCTGAATAAAGCACCGCATAAACTGACACTCTGTTAGTTTGTGTTCTCATTACGGGCAACAATGGGACTCGGGGGCGGTTTATAGGGGTCCCAGCACCTTTTGGGGAGTGCTGGGTGCCGTGTTGGGGTGCAGGTGTTCCACCAAACCCCCCCCCGAACAGGGTTACACGGGTGGGAGGGACACACGGGGCTCCCCATTCCTGATCTATCCTGGAGCCACCACACTGGAGGCACCTGGGATGATACTGGGAGCGACCAGGACCACACTGGGACTGACAGGGAGCATAACTGGTGTGACTGGGAGCATGCTGAGGTCGACTGGGATATACTGGGAGAGACTGGCAGTGACAGGGATCTTACTGGGATGGAATGGAACTAGAGTGGGGTGACTGGGAGCAACTGGGCCCATGCAGGGGGTAACTTAGATCCTCCCAGGATAGAGTGATATTATACTGGAAGTGACTGAGATCATCCTGGGGGTTACTGGAACCAGAGAAGTGGTTAATGGGAGCAACTGGAACCACACTGGGGGCAACTGGGATCATAGTGGGAGCAGCTGGATCCCTACTGGGCTCATACTGGGATCACACTGGGACTGACAAGGATCATCCTGGGAGTGACTGCAATAACACTGGCAGTGTGTGAGAAGGACTGCAACCATACTGGGGATGACTGGGACCACACTGGATTTGTACTGGAAGTGTCTGGAAGTTAGTGGGATCATACTGGAGGTGACTGGGCTCATAGTGGGATCATACTGGCAGCAACTGGGACCATGCAGGGGCAAATGGCATCGTCCAGGCAGTGACTGACAGTGCCTGGGGCCATCCTGGACTCAGACTGGGAGTCCCTGTGAGGGAAAGGAACCATCCTGGGGGGCCTGGGAGCAACTGGGACCACCTTGGGTGAAATGAAGAAGTGTGTTAGAAATTCTGAGCCATAGAATTGCTGTATTTTAGACAAGCTCTTGACAAGGACAACTCTACCACAGAAGTCATGGAGTTTAGTGAGCTTGAAAGGTCTCAAGGGAAAGTGCAGAGTTACCATTTCTTGTGAAGATCCTTTACAGGCAAGAATTTTGGTAAAAACAAAGATGGTTCTTGCAGCTGTGAAGAGACTGATAGAAAGCGAGACAGGACAGAAAACAGATCCACGAGACTGGGCCTAGGCCTTGGACCAGTTCCAGAGGGCAGGAAAACGTGCCAGAAGCACGGGGTCCAGAGAAGAAGAGAGCAAGAAAGGTGTTGGTGCCTGGTCCCAGGGGTGGCTTTATGACCTCCGAGGCAATTCCAGGGGGGTGTAGGGTGGGTGGAAAACAGGGTGGAACAGGGGAGGTAATGGTGTCCAACCCTCAGCCCTAGCCAGGCCCATCCCCAAGAGTCACAGCCTGTGCCCCAGAGGATCATCAAAGTGATCCTGGAGCTCTGTCAGCATTGGTGCTGTGCCCACTGCCCTGGGGAGCCTGTTCAGTGCCAACCACCCTCTGAGGGAAGAACTCAGAGCAGAGCTCAGGGCCTGTCCCTCCTCTGCCCCTCCTGAGGAAGCTGGAACTGCAGTGAGGTCTCCCCTCAGTCTTCTCTTCTCCAGCTGAACACACTAAGTGCCCTCAGTGTCCTCACACGCCTTCCCCTCCAGGCCCTCCCCTATCCTCGTGGCCTCCTTTGGACACTCTCCAATGGCTCAGTCTCTCCCTTCCATTGTGTCCCCCCAAACTGCCCCAATCTTGCAGGTGAGGCCACCCCAGGGCAGAGCAGAGCGGGACAATCCCCTCCCTGATGCCCCCAGCACAGGCTTGGCCCTCCTGGCTGCCAGGGCACTGCTGACTCAGGGACAACTGGCACCCACCAGCACCCCCAGGGCCCTTTCCCGACACTGCTTCCCAACCTCTCATTCCCAGTGTGTCCGTCCAGCCAGGGTTGCCCCATCCCAGGACAGGATCCAGCCCTTCCCCGTGTTGAACTTCCCATGGTTGGGGATTCCCAGCCCTCGGATCTGTCCAGGTCTCTCTGCAGGGCCTTCCTGCCTTGCAGGGGCTCAGCAGCTCCTCCCAGTTTTGGGTCACCTGCAAACTTGCTCAGTGTCCCTTCCAGTGCTGTGTCCAAGTCATTGATGGAGATGTTGGAGAGCACAGGGCCCAAGATGGAGCCCTGTGAAACCCCAGCAGTGACAGGTCACAGTCTGATGTCACCCCTGTCACTGTTACAGGGTCCCTTTGGTTCCATGAGCCCCACATGTCATAATAGCCCCTTTGATTCCATGAGATTCCACAGTGTCCTGGGTTCCTTTGGTTCCATGAGGCCCTGGAGTGTCACAATGGCCTTTAGGTTCCAGGAGGCCCTGCAGTGTCACAGGGTTCCCTGTTTCCATGATATTCCCAGTGTCCCAATGGAGCCTTGATTCCATAAGTTCTGCAGTGTTCCAGGTTTACTTTTCTACCATGAAAAAACCCTCCTGAATCCATGACATTATCCCCCTCTGTATTCTATTCCCTTTTTCATCACACAGTGTCTCAGGGATCCTTTGGTTCCATGAGACCCTGCAGTGTCCCAGCAGCCCCTTGATTCCTTTGTGCCCCTGGAGACACCCCATAATCTTACCCTGACTTGTCCACAGCTACTGAGCCTTCTGAAAAACTGGAAAGGGGTTCAGCAGCAGTGATCCCCATCCTGCTGGCTCTGCTTCCCAGCCTGACCAGCATGGCCAGTGCAGGCTCAGCCCAGGGTGCCACAGCCCCTCCCTCTGCAGAGCAGCCCCTCCAGCTCAGGGCCCTGCAGGGATCCCAGGCTGGGATCTGCAATTGGCCAAGAAAGAGGGTTCTCTGTGCCATGGATTCCTCTCTGCAGGCACAGAAACTCTGCCTTGCTCTTCTCCAGGCACATCCCTTTCCCCAGGGAAGTCTGTCCAGGCTGCCTTGGCCACTTGCAGATGTTAAAAGTTACTGTGTTAAATGGGAAATGTTATGTTAAAAAATAGTTAAATAAAAAGTTTCAGGATTGCACTGTTCTGTATCTTGTTGTAACAAAAAGGGGGGAGATGCAGCGTTTGGGGTTTCAAGAGTGCCAGCAGAGCATTCTGGGAAACGAAGTCTCCGTGACCCCGCTGCACATGAGCAGTGAAGAACCTTGGCAGGATTGGTTGAGAGGGTTACCTGTTGGGACGTGTTACAATTCAAAACTGCTACTGCAGCCTTTGTTCTCTCTCAATAAAGCATTCTGTTACACACCATATTGGTGTCTCTTGGTTCATGCAGACTACTTATTTATTATATTATTAATATTACAACAGTTCTTTCCACATCTCAGCTTTGGGAAAGGCTGGGGAAGGTCGGGAAAGGTGTTAACAGGGTGGTTTTGCCTGAGGTGTTAAACATGGGAGCGGGTCTATCCTCACAATTCCCAAGAGAAGAGATGGCAGAAAGCTGCCCTGCAGGTTGTATTTGAAGGAACAGGAAAAGGGCCCGAGGGTAAGGGGTTTCTTTCCTGGAGGGCAGGGCTGTCGTTCGCTTGCAGGAGCCCCGCGCTGGAATTTTCAGTCCCACTGCCAAATTTGAATCTGGACAAAGATTTCTGCCAGACAAATGGAGACAGGACAGAAAGCTCTTGCTGCCCATGAAGTGCCCAGGGTGGCCCACCAACTGCACCTGAAACCCGAAGGTTACAGGCTTGCTTTCCTGGGGGAAAAGCCGTGACTTCACAAAGAGTCCAATGGCAGATGGGGGGGCTGCAGTCTGACATTCTGTGACGTTGGTTCTTTGGTTTCCAGGGGCTGTTCTGGAATGGAGAGGACAGGATGTGACATCACAAAGGGGCCCATGGCACACAGGGGGGCCTTCACTTTGGGGGTGTAGGGTGTTGGTTCTTTGGTTGCCAAGGGCTATTCCGGAACGGAGAGGATGGGCTGTGACATCACAAAAGGGCCTCAAAAATATGGGTTGATGTAGTGGGTTCACCCTGGTTGGATTTCAAACACCCACTAAAAGCCACTACCTCCCCCTCCCTGTGCAATTCCACAGAGGAGAGAAAGAAACCAGCTGAGGATTCCTGAGTAGAGATAAGGGTTGGGAGAAAGTCACTTACTAATGGGCAAAACAGACTCAAAGTAGGGATAGTACTTAAATTTATTCCTAACAGGATAAAAACCAAAGAGCGAGAAATAGGAGTCTTAAAATCACCTTCCCCCCAGCCCTCCTTCCTTCTCAGCTCTCCCTCCTCGCCCCAGCAGTGCAGGGGGACGGGGAAGAGGGTTGCAGTCAGGTGTTGTTTGAGTCCATCGCTCGGACAGCAGCTCTTCCCACTCTGCTGTCCCGTGGGTCCCTCCTCCATGGGGTCAGTCCTTCAGGGATGAGCTGACCCGGCGTGGGTCCCCCACAGGGGCCACGAGTCCTGCCCAGGATAAACCTGCTCCAGCCTGGGCTTCCCTCTCTATGGGATGCAGGTCCCTGCTAGGACCTGCTCCATCATGGGCCTGCCATGGGGTCACAGCCTCTTTCCTGCATCCCCCTGCTCCAGCGTGGGAGCCTCCAGGGGCTGCAGGGGGGTCTCTGCACCCCGATGCTCCCCCAGGGGCTGCAGGGGCCTCAGCTCTGAGTCCTTCCCCTGCTCCTGTGGGGTCCCTCCTGCCCCTCCTTCTGCACTGCCCTTCGTGTCTGTGTTGTTATCCCATGTTCTCACTCTGCTCTTCCCAGGATGGAATTTTTTCTGTGCAACTCTCCTCCCTTCTGAAATATGTTATCCCAGAGGTGTTACTGTCACTCCTAAATGGCTCAGCCTTGGCCAGTGACAGGAACTCTGTCCTGGAGCATCTGGCATTGGCTCCATAGCACAGGGGAAGCTTCTGGCAGATTCTAAAAGAAGCCAGTCCTGCAGCCTCCCATCTACCAAAACCCAGCCACAGAAACCCCTGTCTTGTGCAGCTCTTTCTCCAAGCCAAGCAGGTGGGAGTTGGTGCCAAGGAGCTGAAACCTGCAGGTCCAGCCTTTAGTGGAGGAAGCTCAGATTTGCCCAAGGGTGTTTTGAGTCCCAGGGGTTGGATGAGGGAATGGTAGGGTTGGGATAGGGATAAAGTCTGATGGATTGTCAGACACAAAGGGTCTTCATTTTTGTATCAGTTCAGACTGAATAAGGAGGTACTTGGGATCAATATCGACTGGGGATTCCTGATATCAGTGTAAAAATGATAAAAAAGTAAACAGGCCACAAAAAAGACTTGTTTCTTCGTTGTTTTAGTAATACAATATATTCACTTGGATTGCACTTCAGAGATCTGAATAATTAACCACAGAAGAATTGAAGACTTAGAAGGAAATTATTCCCAGGGGCTTGTCTGGTTAAGATGCCATCACTGAGAAGAGAGTGTGGAGGAATGAGCAGACAAGGACACCATCCCTGGGGCTGGGGAAGCAGGAACTCAGAGTCACTGGTTCCAGGTGGCAAATGGACTGTGGGATGTTTCTGGGAGAGCCCATAATGGGTGTGCTGCTGTCAGGGGGAGTCCAGTTAAATTTCTTCCCCATGGCCAGTGCAGGGCTGTGTTTTGGAGTTGTGCTGAACACAGGGTTGATAATCACAGAGTCACAGAATATGCTGAGTTGGAAGGGACCCCCAAGGATCATCCAGTCCAATCCTTAACCCTTGTGATGGTTCGGACTTGGCACTCTGCCAAATGCCCGAACTCACAGTAATAATCCCTTCCTCTTCCTTTCTTTTCTTAGGGTAAAAGAAAAAAAAAAAAAAAACAAACATAAAAACTGAAGAACCGGAAATCAAGCTAGTTATATAAAAATATATATTTTATGTGTATTGCAGTTATATAAAATTAAAATGCTATGTTCACAGTGAAGGGAATCTAAACACTCTCCAAAAGGGAAAGGGAAAGGGGAAAAAGGGACAAAAAGGGACAAAACTAGGATATACAGATACACACAACCAACCCCAAAAACTAGCAAAATAATTAGAAAAAACAAATCTTATCCCATCCCTCAGAAAAGCAAGATTGGCAGACACGGCCAGCACTGTCCAGTCTCCCACATGGCAGGCCAGCAGTCGCTGCAGGCTCAGCCTCCAGATAAGCGAGACCAACACAGTGACCACTGCTCCTGAACCTCATGGGAAGAGAAGAGAGCGAAGGCCTCTCCTCACTTCTTATTTATACCATGGTCTATGTAAAAATCGTATGGAATACTGGTAACAGGGCCACTTCC
>NW_026087990.1:0-22555 GCF_022539395.1 Myiozetetes cayanensis
TGGAAGAACAAGTGCCCTTGTCCCTGGCTGTGCTGCTGTGCTGGGAGTCTCTTCCCTCCAACTCTGCACACAGGCACTGCCCCTGCAGCTCCAGAGAAGGGCTGAAGAAGCATCTTCAACACAGAAATCAGGGCAGGTGTATCAGGGATTGTTGATATCTTTTGGTCTGTGTTTGGTCCAGCCACCTGCAAAAGTTTTGTTCTTGGCCTGCCAAGTTCACTGATAAACGGGAGCTTCGTCCTTGGAGAGAGAGTTTCTTGTATAAACTATTTTAATTGGTGTTCTTTGATTGGCTGGTTGTCTGTAGAGGGTTTTTGAAAGAGGAACCAAAGAGGAGAGGATGAAGTAAAGCCCCCAGACCCAAATAGATCAGAGCCCTTGAGTGAAAAAGCGCAAGTGCGAGGGGAATCCCCACGTTCTCCCGCATGGCTGAAGGGGGGCACTCACAGAACGGGGCAGGGACCGAGGGCCTCTGGCTGGGCGGTGCTGCCACACCGGCCCAGGGAGACGTCACCGGCTAAGTGGATAAAAATGCAGGTGGCTCATGCTGGGGGTTCTCAAGCTTCACAGGAAGGACAACGTTGCCTTCTGTGGAGCTGCCGCTCTCTTTGTGAGCCTGCAGCCTCTGCTGGGGGTAATTCTGTTATCCTGGGGTGGGTAAGACAACCTCGTAAAACACACCTGTGTGAGTGGGGGTTTCACTGAGGGCTTAGTTCACTCCTCTCCTTTCCTGTCTCTCGGGTCCCTGTTTACTTGGCCTGTTTACTTTACAGGAGCCCCCAGGGAGGAGGAAAGCTGGGCAGGCCCCAAGGCTCCTGGGCCTCTCCCTCGCCAGCCCTTTGCCCAAGGCCCCGAGGCAGAGGTGGGCTCAGCCCCTGGGCAGGAATGGGACACAGGCTGAGCCCCAGGGACAGCAGACACAGGCGGCCTGGGCTCTTCTTCCTGCAACGTCTACCTGGGGCAGCCCAGCCAGGCCTGAGTCTCTCCAGGACAGGCCCAGCCCAGCCAGACAGGGCTCAACCCTCGGAGGCTGCACTCACTCCAAAGGGAATAAAACATCAGCCTAGAGGACATCCTCTCCTCTTCCTGTCTCTTCTTCCTCTCCAACTGGTACCATGTGAATCATTGACTCATCAGCAACCATTTTTTCTCCCCTTTCTCCTTCTCTCTTTCTTTATTTCTTTTAGTCTGTTTTCTTTTACTCTTTTCCTTCTCTTGTGGGTAACTTAAAAGCAATGAACTGTGTTTGACTAAAGCTGGTATATGGATTGTTTTAGTGGGTGTTTCCTGTGGAATGGCTCTTTGTGCTGAATGTTTCAGTGAAATGCTTTTTCCTTGGTTGTATTTTACTCCTGTAAAAGCCTTTTTTTTTTTCACTCACGAAGACTGGCCATTATAAAAGCCTTTTGGCAAAATATCGTATCTTTATCACTACATTAAAAAGAATTTCTCTTAGAGAAGAGTGTGTGACTCTGTCTCCGGACTCTAATTAGAGGTTATAAAAAAGCAAAAGCTTTTAAAAAGTCTTAAATAAAAAATGCAAATGCTCTGGGCAGTTCACAGCTTAATCCAGAGCACAACACCCTCCTCTCTTTGGATGTGCCGTCCCGGTAGCCTCTGTGAAGAGCTGAACATTCCAGGTGAGTCGTGGAGGCAGCAAGGAGGAACAGGGGTCCAGGGAACTTTCAGAAATGCCACAGAATATTTTCTGTCCCTACCCAAGGTGTGCCATGCAGTGAGAGCTGCAGGCTCCGACTTTGGTGGCCGCCGGGGACTCGAGGACCTCGGTGCACTTTGGAGACAGTGAGTGGTGGAATTGTTGGGGTTTGGCCCATGTGCAGCTGAAGCCGTGCATTGCTTTGGGTTTCCTTTCTTGGAGGTGACGAAGAGAATAAACCAGTGACTGCAGGAACCCCTGAGCCAGCCAAAGGGACCTGCTTTTGGAAGGTGGAATGACATGCCCAGCTCTCTGTAAGACAAGTCGAGGGCTCTGAGCCAGAGAGGGCACGAGAGCTGGGTACAGGTACGAGTCCCTTAGGAGAGGGAAGCAGAGAGGCTGAGTTTTGGCCGCAGCACTGGGGTGTGCAGGGCAGAGCAGGGAATCTTCCCCACGGAGGAATCTTGTGCCTCTGTCTTTGTAGGTCTGACAGACACTTCTTGTTAGAGGTAGTTCTGTGAGTGTCTTTGTGTTCTTTCTTTGGAGGTGGGATGAGAGCGGTGGGGCAGGCTATCGACACCGGGGGGCAGACGAGCAAGGTGAGCATTTTCCTGCCAGTCCCAATCAGATGTTACCTCTGATAGGCTGTGTTTTTTGGTGAATCCAAGCACATCCCTTGTCATTTGTTTTTTTTTTTTTTTTCCCAGTGGTGCTCAAACTTACAAGTACAGATTGAATGGCAAGGAGATCCTTGCAGTAAGAGGTCAGTGTTAAAGAACCTGAGATGGAAAATTTGGTCAGAATGTTGCACTCTGAGGGGATCCACAGTATGTGCCTTTGCCTCTGTGATTTTTTTGCACTGGCCTTCTGTATTCCCAGAGGAGCAGAGCCGAAAAATGTCATAGGGACAGCCATGCTATCCCTCCCATGTTGCCATGGGCCCCTTTGTGATGTCACTCTCCATTCTGGAATGGTCCCTGACAACCAAAGAGACAATGACCTATACACCCACATGGCAGCCCCACCCGTGTGCAATGGGCCCCTTTGTGATGTCACGGCCTATTGTCTCCATTCCAGAATGGCCCCTGACAAACAAAGACCCAGCACCTCGTACCCCACAGAGCAGCTCTACCCATTTAACTTGCACCCCTTTGTGATGTCATAGTCTATCCTCTCCATTCCAGAATAACCTCTGGCAACGAAAGAACCGATGCCCCACATTGTCAGAATGCAGCCCCCCCTGCCTGCCATGGGCTTCTTTGTGATGTCATGGCCTATCCTCTCCGATTTGGAAAGGCCCCTGGAATACACACATCCCACTGCCCCGCTTTGCAGCCTCACCTCTGTGCTATGGGCCCCTTTGTGATGTCCCAGCCTATCCTCTCTATTCTGGAATGGTGCCTAGAAAACAAAGAGCCAAGGCCCCACATCCCCAGAGTTCAGCCCCACCTGTGTGCCGTGGGTCCCTCTGTGATATCACAGCCTACTCCCTCCATTTCAGAATGGCCCCTGGAAAACAAAGAAACCACACCTCACAATGTCCCAGTGCAGCCCAACCCATGTACCATGGGACTCTTTGTGATGTCACAGCCTGTCCTCTCTATTCAGTTATCCACACTGGCAACCAAAGAACCAATGCCCCAAACCCGCAGAGTGCAGCCCTACCAGTGTTCCCTTGTCCCCTTTGTGATGTCACGGCCCATCCTCTCCATTCCAGAATGGCCCCAGCAACCAAAGAATCAACGCCTCAAACTCCACAGAGCAGCACAACCCATGTAAGTTTTGCCCCCTGCCATGGTCTGTATTCTCCCTTCCGGAAAACCCCCTGAATACCAACGATCCAGTGCCCCACACTGTCAGAATGCAGTCCTGCCCCAGGAGGGGGTGTATGACAATACACAAATATCCTTTAATAGAGGGCTGTTATTTTTTCTTTGCTCCCCATATTTGGAGCTTCTTAACTTTGGATTTACAATGGCTTAGAGGGAGGAGTTTGGTCTTCTTTCTGACTCATCCTCCTTAGGAAAACGCTTGTGTTTCATTAAACTGAGAGAGGTGCAAAATTCATGTTTTCTTTACAGCCCAGAGATCTTCCAGGCTCTTCCCATTTGCCTCTGCCTCTCTCAGAGAACTCGTGTGGACACCTTCCCTGCCTGCACCAGATGATTTCACAAAACTGGGAGTGGGGGTATCTCATAGAGAAGGACCTGGGGGTGTTTTGAGGCCACTCTGGTGGGGGATTACCAGCACTTGGCTTGGCAGGGTAACACTGCACCTCTACCTCCCACAGTCCCTCCCCGGATGGGGCTGAGCTGCCCAGTGACAGCCCTGGAGATACAAAGGGGTGGCTGGGGAGACATGAAGGGACTGTGAAGGTACAAGGGGGTGGGGGAGAGACGTCTGCGACCGGAACTCAGTTGAGATGTCCACCAGACCATCAAACCTTTGGATTCATACTGGTTTACTGCCCCTCCATTCTCTCCTTGCATTTTCTTTCCAAACCTAAATCCCAGCCAGAAGTAATTTTTAGCCCTGGCTGCACCCAGAAAGGCCCATGCCATTGGAGCATTAAAATACCATGTGAGGTCACAGGGTCACATCTGTTCCTGCATCAAAATTGTCATAATGTTAAAGTTCTAGAAAAAAAGAGCTCTGCATATTCCCACGTGGGCTGGGTTTGATGTCTCCACAGGAGCCCCGTGCAGCAGGTTTTGGTTAAAACTCCTGGAAACAGAGAGCTGCTCTTGGGGGCATTTCACCTGTCCCTTCTCCTTGGATGAGGCAGAAACATCCCCTTTCTCTTGCCCTTCTCGGTGTGTGGGGCGAAAATCGCCCTTGTCAGGGAGCCCCTGCAGGCTCTGCCCCTCCGGTGATCCAACAGCGGCCCCTGCTGACCGGGATTGGAATTGCAACAAAAAGCGAGGAATACTGGACTAGTTCCTTTTTGTGAGGGGGATTTTTGGACCAGGATTCCTCGATGATCCTTGTGGGTCCCTTCCAACCTGGAATGCTGGGGGTGATTCTGTGAAGTTCTACAGGGCTGTGTGTGAGGAGAGAGCAGGGGCTGAGCAAAGCAGAGCAGGGCAATGGCAGCACAGCCCTTGAGCACTGTGAGGACACAGCACAGGATCCAGATCCAGAGGGGAATGGCTGACCCTGGAAGAAGGGTGGGTCACAATGTGGACAAAATATGTCTAGGAGGGAGGAGCACTGGAGTGCTGCTGAAAGGGGCAGGACAGGGCGTGTCCTGGGCACAGGGCAGGGCACAGGCTGTGTGGATCAGGCGTGCAGCAGTGATGGGCAGAGCAGCTTTGGGGGAGGCAGGAGGATGATTGCTTCCTTCAGCCCCCATGGGACTCCGAACAAAAGGGGTGATTTTCAACACTTCCCAATGGGTTCAGGGCAGAGTGTAACACCTGGGAGGTGCTGAAATGCTTTAGGCATCAGAGCCATCCACCTGGAACCACAAACCACACAAAAACTGGGTTTGGGGTGGTGTCAAACAGGGGAAAAAGGAGATGTGGGATGGAGACACATGGGTGGGAAAATTCTTGTCTAGTAAATCCTCAGTAATGGGAATGTGTAAGGGGCATGGGGCTGAACTCTCTCCAGAGGCACAGCTGGGCAGGGAATTCATTTCTTGATCCTCACAGATGACAGATGGTGGATCTGGGATCCCCACAGTGTCCCAGTGTGTGCAGCACCTGGGGGGGCTGCAGGCTCTCAGCCTGTGCCTCTCTCCTCCCAGGCAGCTGGTCCAACTCCCAGGCAGGCACAGCCACCAATGGTGAAGGATTCCCTCCTCACACATTCAGTGACCCTCAGCATCAGGGCCAAGGCTTCCCAGCTGCCACCAGTAGGACATGAGGAGGTTCATCATCTGGGATCTCACTGGGCTGGAATGGCATATCCTGCTCACTGTTTCCTCTCCCCATTACACCTTCTCTCCTCTTTTTCTAAGAGCCCATGTCAACCAGTTGGGCAGATTTGCATGAGCTGGTTGGTTCCACATTCATCTAAAGGATCAAGATGGGAGCTGAGGGAGGAGTTCAGTCTGGGATGATCCCTGTAGAGGACACCAAGAATCATGAGCTCTCCATTTCTCTAACAGAAAGCAACCCCTCTACTAAGACAATATTTCCTGTCAGAGGCAAGTGATAACTTGTGAGCCCTTTCTACTCTTCTTTCCTCCTGGATATGTTTCTGTCCACATTGTGATCCACCCTTCTTCCAGGGTCAGCCTCTGGATCTGAATCCTGCACTGTGTCCTCATCTTGCTCCTCTTGTCGTCTGCCCCCATCAGCACCCTCATCCTGGAAAATGGGGCCACTGAGCACTGGGAGAGCCCAGCCTGGAGACATCCCCATGCCCATCAGTTCCCTCTGATGCTCTCCCTGCCCTGCACTCCCTGCTGTCCCCGTGTCTCTGCCCCCTAACCTGAGTGGGACCAACCCCACCCCCAGCTGCCCTTTGGGCTCAGCCCGCTTGGGGTAGTGCTCAAGGGTTGTGCTGCCATTGCCCTGCTCTGCTTTGCTCAGCCCCTGCTCTCTGCTCACACACAGCCCTGGGGAACTTCACAGAATCACACCCAGTAGTCCAAGTTGCAAGGGACCCCGAAGGATCATCGAGTCCAACTCCTGAGCCTTCCCTGGACCATCCCCCAGAGTCACACCATGTGCCCGGGAGTATCGTCCAAACGCTTCTTGTACTTGCACCAAGCCAGCGGTGCTGAACCCCCACACAGGCACCTCCTGCTCCCAGACAGCAGCATCTCCAGCCTCTGGGTAAGGGAGAGGGGATGCAGCCATCTCCTAAGTTATCCCAAACAGGGCATTCCCGTCCAACCTTCATGTCTGCCTCACCCCTCTGGGAGGATCTGTGGGCATGTGCTGGGAATTCCTGGAGGCACTGCCATTGCTGGAGGAGTTGCGTTTCTGCTGTTCCCCCCACTGTCCTGGTTTTAGCTCTCCTGAAGGAAACATTTGCTTGGAGAGGCCTCAAAACACCCCCAGGTCCTTCTCCATGAAATACCCTCGCTCCCAGTTTTGTGAAATTGTCTGGTGCAGGCAGGGAAGGTGCCCACACAAGTTCTCTGAGAGGAGCAGAGGCAAATGGGAAGAGCCTGGAAGATCTCTGGGCTGTAAACAAAGCATGACTTTTTACCTCTTCCAGTTTAATGAGACAAAAGTGTTTGGCTAAGGAGGGCTACTTATAAAGAAGGCCAAACTCCTCCTTCTAAGCAATTGAAAATCCAAAATTTAGAGTGTCCAAGAATGGGGAGGAATTATGGAGAAAGCAAAAATAACAGCCCCTTCCTTAAGGATATATGTGTATTCGCAGAACAAAGAAAGAACACAAAAACAACCAAAGAATCCTGTACCAAAAATCCCCCTCAAAAAAAAAAAGGAAACAGTCCGGTATTCCTCACCTTTTGGCGCAATTCCAATCCCGGTCAGCAGGGGCCGCTGTTGGATCACCGGAGGGGCAGAGCCTGCAGGGGCTCCCTGACAAGGGCGATTTTCGCCCCACACACCGAGAAGGGCAAGAGAGAGGGGATGTTTCTGCCTCATACAACGCTAACCCTAACCCTAACTCTTACCCTAACCCTAACCCTAATTGAAACCCTATCCCTTACTCTAACCATAAAGTTACCTAAACCCTAACCCTAATCCTAAATTCTAACCCTAAACCCTAACCCTAATCCTATCCTTTATTCTAACCCAAACATTACCTAAAACCAAACCCTAACCTAAGCCTAACCCCTAAGTCCTAACCCCTAACCCGTAACCCTAAAACCTAAGCGTAAATATAAACTTAAGCCTAACCCTAAACTCTAACCCCCTAAGCCTAACCCAAACCCAAACCCTAAACTCTAACCCCTAACCCTAACCCTAAAACCTAAGCCTATGGCTAAGCCTAAGCCTAACCCTAAACCCTTATTCTAAGCCAAACCCTAAACCCTAACCCTAACCCTAATGAAAATGACATTGGTGACATCACTGGGGACGAGTGTCATCACAGGGGAGTGGTGAAAACAAAGAGACAGTTGTGATGTCACAGGGACATCAGTGACATCACAAGTACATGACTGACATCAAAGGGATATCAGTGACATCATTGGTGATATTGGTGACATCACAGAGGACAGCGGTGACATCCCAGGGACATGGGTGACATCACTTGGTACCGGTGACATCACAGAGGACTGTTAAAAACAAGGGGACGGGCGTGGTATTACAGGGAAATCAGTGACATCACAGGGGACATCGGTGATTTCAGAAGGACAGGGGTGACATCACAGTGACACCAGTGATATCATCAAGGACAATGGTGACATCACAGGGGACAGTGGTGACATCACAAGGGACATGGGTGACATCACTGGGTACCAGTGACATCAGGTACTGGGTACCAGTGACACAGGGGACTTGTGACAACAAAGGGACAACCATGATATACAACAGGGACATCAGTGACATCAAAGGGGTCTGGTGACATCACAAGAATATCAGTGACATCATGGAGACAAGACACCACAGTTGGGCACAGTGGTGACACCAGAGGGACAGCAGTGACATCATTGGAGACCAGTGACATCACAGGGGGCTGGTTAAAACAAGGGGACAGTCGTGATGTCACAAGGACATCAGTGAAATCAATGGGGTCTGGTGACATCACAGGGACATGGGTGACATCACTGAGGACCAGTGACATCACAGGTGACTGGTGAAAACAAAGGGACAGTCGTGATGTCACTGGGAACTGCTGGGGACAAGAGTGAAATCACAGGGACAGTAGTGACACCATTTGGGACCACTGACATCACAGAGTACTGATGACAACAAAGGGACATTTGTGATGTCACAGGAACATCTGTGAAGTCACAGGGGACCGGGGTAACATCATAGAGACACCAGTGACATCATCGGGTACAATGGTGACATAACAGAAGGCATTGGTGACATCACAGGGAAAACAGTGATGTCATTGTGGACCAGTGACATCACAGGGGACTGTTGAAAACAAAGGGAGAGCCGTGATGTCTCAGGGGACATCGGTGCCATAACAACACGGGTGACATCACAGAGACAACAGTGACATCATCTAGGACACTGGTGACACCACAGGGGACAGTGGTGACATCACATGGGACAGCAGTGACATCACTGGGGACCAGTGATATCACAGTGGACTGGTGACAAGAAAGGGAAGGCCATGATGTCAAGGGACATTGATGCCATCACAGGGGACGGTGGTTACATCACAGAGACAGCAGTGACATCATTAAAGACAAGTGACATCACAGGTGATTGGTGACAATGTCACCATAGCTGTGATGTCACAGACATAACAGTTATGTCACAGGGATCTGGTGACATCAGAGGGACATCGGTGACATCGCAGGGACATTGGTGCCACTGCTGGGGACAGTGATGACACCACAGGGAAAGCAGTGACCTCACTGGAGACTAGTGACATCACAGTGGACTGATGATAATGAAGGAATATCTGTGATGTCGCAGGGAAATAAGTGACATCAAATAGGACATTGGTGACTTCACAAGGGGGTGAAATTAACAGGGGTGAAATTACAGAGGCAACAATAACATCATTGAGGATATTGATGACATAACAGGGGACAGTGGTGACCTCACAGTGGCATAAATGACATCACTGAGGACCAGTGGGGTCAGCGACATCAAAGGGGACTGGTCACAAGAAAGGGACAGGCGTGATGTCGCAGGGACATCGATGAAATCACAGGGATCTGGTGACATCGTAGGGACATCGGTCACATCATAGGGACATGATGACACCAGTGGGCACAGTGGTGAAATCATAGGGGTAGCAGTGACATCACTTGGGACCAGTGAGGTTACAGGTGACAGGTGACAACAAAGGGACATCTGTGATGTCACAGGGACATCGGTGACATCACATGGGATGTAGGTGACTTCACAAGGGGAGGGGTGACATCACAGAGACACCATTTATATCATTGGGGACATTGCTGACATCACAAGGGCCAACGGTGACATCACAGGAGACTGGTGACACCACAAAGGACTGGTGGCATTACAGGGACATTGGAGAAATCACAGGGACAAGGGGCCACCGCTGACGTCAGTGGTGGCATAAGAGGGACCGCAGTGATATCAGTGGGGACCAGTGACATCACAGGGGACTGATGAGAACAAAGGCTAAGCCCTGTTGTCACAGGGACATGGGTGACATCACAGGAGACATCAGTGACTTCACAAGGACAGGGGTGACATCACAGAGACACTAGGGACATCATCTGGGACATTGCTGACATCACAGGGGACACTGGGGACATCACAGGGACACCAGTGAAATCATTGGGGAACAGTGAAATTACAGAGCAATGGTGAAAACAAAGGGACAGCAGCGATGTCACAGGGAGATTGATGACATCACTGGGGACATTGGTGACTTCTTAAGGACAGGGGTGACATCACAGAGACAGCAGCGACATCATCAGGGACATTGGTGACACCACAGGGGGCAGTGGTGACATGAGACAGACATGGGTGATATCACTGGGGACCAGTGACATCCCACAAGACTGGTGATAAGTAAGGGACAGCTGTGATGTCACAGGGATATCACTGACATCAAAGGGGTCTGGTGCCATCACAAGGACATGGTGCCACCCCTGGGGACAGCAGTGACATCACTGGAGACCAGTGACATCACAGGGCACTGGTGAAATCATAGGGACATTGGTGACATCATTCAGGACCAGTGACATCACAGAGGACTGGTGACAAAAAAGGACAGCCCTGATGTCACAGAGAAATCAGTGACATCACGGGGACATGGAACCACCGCTGGAGACAGTGGTGAAATCACAGAGACATCAGTGACATCACAGGGTACTGCTGAGAACAAAAGGCACAGCTGTGATGTCACAGGCACATCAGTGAAGTCGCAGGGGACCAGGGTAACATCGCAGAGACACCAGTGACATCATCGGGTACAATGGTGACATAACAGAAGACATTGGTGACATCACAGAGAAAGCAGTGATGTCATTGTGGACCAGTGACACCACAGGGGACTGTTGCAAACAAAGGGACAGCCGTGATGTCTCAGGGGACATCACTGACATAACAACAACAGGGGTGACATCACAGAGACAACAGTGACATCATCTAAG
This sequence comes from Myiozetetes cayanensis, assembly GCF_022539395.1. Lineage (NCBI taxonomy): Eukaryota > Metazoa > Chordata > Aves > Passeriformes > Tyrannidae > Myiozetetes > Myiozetetes cayanensis. Next base: position 10,839 of record NW_026087990.1, read on the forward strand.
ACACTGGTGACATCACAGGGGGCAGTGTCAACATCATAGGGATGTCGATGACATCACTGGGGACCAGAGACATCCCAGGGGAGTGTTGAAAACAAGGGACAACCCTGATGTCACAAGGACATCGGTGACTTTACAGGGACAGGGTTGGCATTACAGAGACACCAGTGACTTGATCGGGGACATTGCTGACATCACAGGGGACAGTGGTGACATCACAGGGAAAGTAGTGACATCATCAAGGATATTGGTGACATCACAGGGAACTGTTGACAATAAAGGGAAGGCCGCGATGTCACAGGGACATCGGTGATATCTTTAAAGACCAGTGACATCACTGGTGACTGGTGACAATGAAAGGATAGTTGTGATGTAACAGATATAACAGTGATGTCACAGGGCTATGGTGACATCAGAGGGACTTTGGTGACATCAAGGGGAAGAGGTGTCACTGCTGGAGACAGTGGTGACACCACAGAGAAAGCAGTGACATCATTGAGGACCAGTGACATCACAGGGGACTGGTGACAACAAAAGGATGGCTGTGATGTCACAGGGAAATCAGTGACATCAAATAGGACATTGGTGACTTCACAAGGGCAGGGTGAAATTAGAGATAACAGTGACATCATCGAGGATATTGGTGACATCACAGGGGACAGTGGTGACATCACAGTGACATGGGTGACATCACTGGGGACCAGGGACATCACAGGGGATTGCTGACAACAAATGGAAAGCAGTGATGTCACATGGACATGGTGACATCAAAGGGGACATCAGCGACTTCACAAGCACAAGTATGACATGACAGAGACACCAGTGACATCATCGGAGACATTGTTGACATCACAGGGGACAGTGGTGACATCAGGGAGACTTGAGCGATATCATCGGGGTCAGTGACAATTCAGGGGATTGGTCACAAGAAAGGGACAGCCGTGATGTCACGGGGACATCGGTGGACAGGGACATGATGCCACCGGTGGGCACAGTGGTGAAATCATAGGGACAGCAGTGACATCACTGGGGACCAGTGACATCACAAGGAAATGTTGACAACAAAGGGACAGTCGTGATGTCAAAGGGACATCACTGACATTGGTGACATGACAAGGACATGGTGCCATGGCTCGACACAGTGGTGACATCACAGAGACAGCAGTGACATCATTGGGGACATTGTTGACATCACAGGGGACAGTGATGACACCACAGAGACACCAGTGACATTAATGGGGACATCTCTGATATCAAAGGGGACATCGAAGACTTCACAAGGCCATGGATGAAACAGGTGACATCACAGAGACACCAGTGACATCACAGGGACATGGGTGACATCACTGGGGACCAGTGACATCACATGGGACTGTTGACAACAAAGGGACAGCCGTGATGTCACAGGGACATTGATGACTTCACAAGCAGAGGGTTGACATTATAGAGACACAAGTGGCATGGAAATTGCTGAAGTCACTGGGGACAGTGATGACATCACAGGGACAGAAATTACACCTTTAAGGACCACTGATATCACAGGGGACTGATGAAAACAAAGGAACAGTCGAGATGTCACAAGGAGACCATTTACATCACAGGGGACATCAGTGACTTCACAACGACAAGGGTGACATCACAGAGACATCAGTGACATCATCAGGGACATGAGTGACATCACAAGGGAAAGTAGTGAAATCATTGGGGACCAGTGACATCACAGGGGACCGGTGACAGTAATTGGAAGCCATGATGTCGCAGGGACATTGATGACATCACAGGGGACATCAGTGACTGCACAAGGTCAGGGTGATATCACAGAGACACCAGTGACATCATCAGTGACACTGGTGACATCTTAGGGAACAGTGGTGACATCACAGGGGACAGTGATAACACTACAGAGATACCAGTGACATCAACAGGGACATCTCTGACATGACAGGGGACATCAGTGACATCAGAAGGCCAGGTGTGACATCACAGAGACACCAGTGACATTACCGGTGACATTGGTGGCCTCACAGGGGATAGTGGTGACATCACAGGGACATCAGAGACATCACTAGGGACCAGTGACCTCACAGGGGACTGTTGACAACAAAGGGACAGCCGTGATGTCACAGGGTTATTGGTGACATCACAGGAGACCGTGGTGACATCATAGAAACAGCAGAAACATCACTGGGGACCAGTGACATCAGAGTGACAACAAAGGGGCAGCAGTGATGTCACAGGGACATTGGTGACATCACAGGGGTCTGCTGAAATCACAGGGACATTGGTCACATCATAGGGACATGGTGGCACTGCTGGGGACAGTGGTGATATCACCAGGACAGCAGTGACATCACTGGAGACCAGTGACATCACAGGGGACTGCTTACAGCAATGGGAAAGCCGAGATGTCACAGGGACATTGGTGACAACAAAGGGACGGCCATGATATAACGTGGACATTGGTGACATCATTGGGGATATCGGTGACTTCACAAGGACAAGGGTGACATCACAGAGACACCATGACATCATCGGTGACACTAGTGACGTCACAGGGACATCCATGACATCTTTGAGGACTAGTGACCTTGCAGGGGAATGGTGACAACAAAGGGATAGTTGTGATACCACAGTGATGTTGGGGACATTGGTGACTTCACAAGGACAAGGGTGACATTACAGAGACAGCCACCCCTGGAGACCCCCGCAACCAAAACCCACCCACAGAAACCCACCACATCCAGTGACCTCCACTTGCCCCAGGATGGTCCCAGTTCCCATCAGTGTGATCCCAGTCACTCCCAGTTCATGCCAGTTGCCTCCAGCATGCACCCTGTCACTCCCAGTTACTCCCAGTTGCTTCCAGCATGATCCCAGTTGCTCCAAGAATGGTCCCAGTTGGCTTCCAGCACTGCCCCACTAGCTCCCAGTTCCCCTATGCATAGTTCCAGTAGCTCCCAGTTTGATCCTGGTCCATTACAGTCACTCCCACTATGATCCCAGTAACTCCCAGTCACTCCCAATAGGATCCCAGTTGCCCGCAAGGTGGTCCCAGTTGCTCCCAGCCCCCCCAGGATGGTTCCTTTCCCTCTCAGGGACTCCCAGTCTGAGTCCAGGATGGCCCCAGGTACTTACAGTCCCTGCCTCGATGATGCCATTTCCCCCCGCATGGTCCCAGTTGCTCCCAGTATGATCCCAGTATGAGTCCAGTCACCCCCAGTATGATCCCAGGAACTTCCAGACACTTCCAGTACGAAGCCAGTTTGATCCCACTCATCCCCAGTATGGCTGCAGTCCCTCTCACACACTCCCAGTAACATTGCAGTCATTCCCAGTAAGACCCCAGTATGACCCCAGCAGGGGCCCAGGTGCTCCCAGTACGATCCCATTTGCCCCAGTTCTGGTTATTGGGGGGCAGCTTCCCAGTTCTGCCCAGTCCCAGTTATTGGGGAGCACTGGGAGGGGTTGGAGGATCCCAAGGGGTGGAGCCGAGTTTGCGGAGGCAGAAACGGCCCCGGGATGGATCAGGAATGGGGACCCCCTGTGTTCCCCCCGTGTCACCCCACCCTGGGTGACAGGGTTGCCTCACCATCAGGGGGTCATTCAGGGTGGGAGCAGCAGTCAAAGCTCTTCCCGTAGTCGGGGCACTCGAGGGGCTTCTCTTACTGGTGGGTCCGTTGGTGTCTGGTCAAGTGTGGAGCTCTGGGTGAAGCTCTTCCCACACTCCCCACACTTGTAGGGCCTCTCTCCGGTGTGGATGCGCCGGTGTCTGATGAGGGTGGAGTTCTGGTTGAAGCCCTTCCCGCAGTCGGTGCAGCGGAAGGGCCTCTCCCCTGTGTGTGTCCGCTCATGCACGAGGAGATCTGAGCTGCCCCTAAACCTCTTCCCGCATTCCAAGCACTTGTAGGGCCGTTCCCCAGTGTGGATGAGCTGGTGGGTACGGAGGTGAGAGCTGTTCCTGAACCTCTTCCCACATTCCCTACACAAGTAGGGCACTTCGCCAGTGTGGATGCGCTGGTGGGTGCGGAGGTGGGAGCTGCTCCTGAAGCTCTCCCCACATTCCCCACACATGTAGGGCCACACCCCAGTGTGGATGTGCTGGTGGGTGCGGAGGCTGAAGCTCTGGCTGAAGCTCTTCCCACATTCCCCACACGTGTAGGGCCGTTCCCCAGTGTGGATGTGCTGGTGCCTGAGAAGGTCGGAGCTGTCCCTGAAGCTCTTCCCACATTCCAAGCACCTGAAGGGCTTCTCCCTGCTGGGAGGCTGCTCAGGGACCACCAGCTCGGAGCTCCGGCTCAAGCTCCGGCCGCCTTCCCGGCACAGGACGGGTCTTTCCTCCTCAGAGCTCCCTGGGCTGGCTTTGCAGCCCCTCCTCCGGGGGCATCTCCGGGCCTTTTCCTCCCCGCTGCCTTCCTGCGCCGGGGAGCCCTTCAAAACGGCCTCTCCCACCAGGCTCTGCCGGGGGGATTTGTCCTCCGTGCTCTCCGTCCTCAGCTCGGGGCCTGGGGCAGGAAGGAAGAAGGACAGGCAGGGGATTTGCCTCCAGCCCAGAGGAAAGGCCAAGCACATCCCCCAGATCCGGCCCCAGTAGGACGGCGGTGCCAGCAGGGTTGTCCTGCAGCCGGGGGTGATGCTCGGCTGCCACAGCCACCACAGGACAGGGCCAAAGGGGCACTGACTTCCTCCTCACCTGCCTGGGGGGCCCGTGGCTTTTTCGTCTTCCTCGCAGCCTTCTCCTCCATCTGCCCAAGCTTTGGGAAGGACAAATCCTGCTGGGGGGAAACAAGGGCTGAGCGCGTTGCCTTGGGAATTCGTCCTGCCCAAGTCCATCTCTAGAACTCACCCAGCATCCTGGGAGCATAAAAACCTCCAAAACACCAAAATTCAGCCCAGAAAAACCCAATCCACTGACATTCAGGAAATAAACTGCCTCAAAAATAGCAAGATTGACACCCCTCCATCACAATGGAAAAATTTAAGGTTCAGCCAAAATACGAAGATTCATGCCAAAAATACTCTCCCAGGAGTTCCCCCTGTCTGGTCTCTCCCCTCTGGGGTTTGGAGGGTCTCCTCTCTCTGGAATGTTGGGGGTCCCACTTAGGGATGCTGGGAGATTTGGGGGTCCCAAGGGTCCCTTCTCCTCTGACTCTCACCTTTGGAGTGCTGCCTTCCCAGACATTTCCCCTCTCCAGGTTCTCCACCTTGTTGTCCCAGGGATCCCAGGGGTCCCAACTCTCCAGGCTTCCCCGTCTCCGCTCCCCCCGTTTCAGGCTCCCGGGGGTCCCGGGGCTCCTCCCTCTCCGTGCTCCCCCCTCCAGCCTGCCGGGGTCCCCCAGCTCCGGCATCGCCCGCTCCGCCCTCCACCCTCGGCAGCTCCCAGGGGGAACCCAAACCTGCTGTGTCTGCCCAGCCAGCCCCGGGCTGACAGTGGCCCTGACCCTGTCCCTGCCCCTCCCTGCAGGCTCCGTGGCCGGGCACACTTTGTGTTCCTGGGGGCCACCAGCTCAGCAGCTGCAGCCGCTCCAATCAGCGCCCGCAGCTCTGCAGCAAAGCCCCAGCTCACCTGGCACACAGGGCATGGACACAGCACCTTCTCCCTGCTGGGCACTCCCAGCTCAGCCTCTTCCCCAGCACGGGGCTCTCCTGCCTCAGCACCACCTCTGCCTTCCACTTCTTCTCAGGGCCACCTCAGGGACAGCTCTGGGCTCACCTCCGGGCCATTGCTCAGGGACACCTCAGGGCCTGCTCTCCAGCACAGGAACCTGCAGGGAGGGCAGATGATGTGCAAGCCCAGGGGGGCCTGCTTGCACTGGCCTGGGGGCTTCTTTCTCCTTCCACAACCACCCCACAACTTCTCCTGCTTTTCTAACCCCACCTCTTTGCAGACTGCCCTTGTCTCCCTGTCTGCACAGACACATCTATCCCCTGTGGACAGAGCCTCCAGCATGTGCTGCCCTGGCAATGGCACCCAGAGAATCCCAGAATCAGCCGGCTTGGAAAAGACCTCCCAGATCATCAAGTGCACCCCTTGATCCAACCCCGTCATGGTTCCCAGACCCTGGCACGGATGCCCAGGGGAGGGGCTTTGGGGATGAGGGCTCTCCCAGTACAGCCCAGTGCCCCCTCAGTGCCCTCCCAGTACAGCCCAGTGCCCCCAGCACAGCCCACTGTGTTCCTGTCCCAGAGTGCTGGGTGATCCCTCTTTGCCAGGGGTTTGATTGGAATTTGGGGCATTTTGGGGGCCTCTGGGTGCATTTGGGGGAGTTAAAAGGGGTCTTGGGAGCATTGGGGGGTCAAAGGGATCTGAGTGGGGGAAGGGAATTAAAGGAAAAATGGGAGTTAGGGGACATTTGGGGGTCCTTACTGGGGCCTGGTGGGGACAGGAGGGGCAGCACCACAAGCAGGTGAGTCCTGAGATGCCCCTGGTGTCCCCAAGACCCTCCTGCTGTCCTCAATTTCCCACTTGGCACCCCAAGAACCCCCCTCGTGTCTCCAGTGTCCCCAGGGCCTCCCCACGGCCCCAGTTACCCCCTTGACACCCTCCATTCCACTGTCCCCAAACCCCATCCCTGATGTCCCCAATTCTCCATCTCCCCTCAGAAGGACCCCCTGGACCCTCTGACCCCCAAAATAGCCCCATCCCCCCACGCTCACAGAAAGGTCAAGGGCATCTGGGGACATGTTGGGGACACTTGGGGGGCTTTGGGGGGCTCTGGGTGATTACTGGGAGATACTGGGACACACTGGGGGGAACCAGGGGGCACTGGGAGGAACTCAGGGGTTATTGAGGGATGCTGGGAGGGCATTGGGAGGGACTGGGTTATTAGTGGGGGATTACCAGGACACACGGGGGGACACTGGGAGGTTACTGGGCCATGCTGGAGGTACCTGGGTGCTCACTGGAGGATCACTGGGCCATACTGGGAAGCAGTGGCAGGTCACTGGGCTACACTGGGGGCGCTGGGCCCCCATTACCTGAATGTGGTACATCGACCCCCCAGACTTCGGGGGGCACCCATAAGACCCCTTCCCTGGGAGCTGGAGGACCCCCTGAACCCCATTACTGGACTTTAGGGGACCCTCTGGCCCCCCTCCCATTGGCGTCTCTGTGTGATGAGTTTTGGGGGTCTCTGGGGCTCGAAGGGGGGGGCACCACTACCCCCTTTCCTGCGCTCGGTCCGCCGGGCCGGCAGGGGGCGCTGTGGCTGCAGCAGGAATGGCGGCGCTGCGCAAAGCCTCATGGGGGTTGCAGTTCCCTCATGGCCGGCGCGCCTGCGCATTTAAGCCACATCGCCGGGAGAGCCCCCCCTTTCTCCCCCACCCCGAGAGGGTTTCAATCGCCGCGCTCCGCCCTTCGGGAGCCCCCGAACCCCCCCGCTAAACCCTCCCGAGCCCTCCAGCCTGTCCACAGCTCCCCAGTTCCAACAGCCCCGCTCTCCCCGCAGCCGCCATCTCACTCACCTGGATCGCTGCTGCACAACATGGCGCTGGGCGCGCGCGCCGCCTTTAAACCCCCCGCCGCAGCCAATCAGAGAGCGGGCACCGCCCCTCCAGCCCCGCCCCCGCCTCGCGCGGGGAACCACGGGAGTTGTAGTTGCGGCAGCGAAAGAACCAGCGTGGAACTCGGGACTGCGCGGGGCGATCTGGGCAGATCCGCGGGAGGAACGAGCGGCTGCTGCAGTGTCCTCCGGGGACAGAGGAGGAACGAAAGGGCCGCTCCGTGAGCAGCTGTAGGCGAGATTAATGAGAGAAGGGAGAGAGGAGTCAGAGTTGGAGTCATCTAAAGAAACATCCCCCTCTCTGACTTCAAGCCTTTGCAGGACCAAGGGGAAAAGCTGTCGGTGTCGCTCCGTCCCCTCATTAAAACAGAATACACAGATTCTCAAATGACAATACCCCTCAAATAACTGCAAAAGAAGTTCCTCAGACAGCGACTGAATCAGCTGAGTTAAAAAAGGAATAGAGCAGGACCCCTCAAGGATTTGAGTATGTTTGGAGAGTCTCTCTTACTGGGGCTGACCAAATGTTGTTATCAGCAAAAGAGGCTGAAGGGTTCTGGGGAGCTGGAGTTTTCCTGACCACAGGAGATTCTCGTGGGCCCTGGTCCCTTCCCCAAAGAGCAGCCTATTGGGCAGGGGGACTCAGCCCCCTGCAAAGGGGAGATCCCCTGGCTACAGTGGGAAATGTTCATCAGATTGTGGAAAGTGTGCAAAAGGCTGCTTGTTTACAAATGATGGGTGACAGGGAATGAGCACCAAGCCCTGAATCCCCTATAATGATACCTGCAGACCCTGAAAGAATGATTGCCCTTCTCAGAGCTCTCCCTGAGGCTGTGAAACCCATTGGAATTCAGCTCAAAGGACACATAGAAAGCCTCAGCAAAGGGGACAGAACTGCAGCCCCCTCAGAAGCAGCTTTAACCCCCGGTTGTTACTGTGGAGAAAATAAGATTTGGACCTGGGGGGAGGTGGCAAGGAATTAATTAATTAGAGAAGAAAATGTGGTCCAGGACCTTCAATCACTACTGATTCTCAATCAATTGGACACAGAATGCAAAACAAGGATTCCTCTAGCAGGACTTTAAAGGGAAATGTTCTGCCCTGGACAAGGAGGATCCACCAGCACTGGAGGACACAAGAAAAAAGGAATCCCCTGTGGATTGTGGGCTTGCAAAAAGGAATCCTCAAATCCCTCAGGGATGGCCAACCCAGGGAGAAATGAGAGATATTAATGCAAGAGTGGGCAGCAAAGGAGGGATCCCTGAAAGCTGTCCCTGCTGCAGCCCCTGCCCTGGAGGGCTCACAGCAAGGGGAGGGGACGGGAAACTCCTCTCTTCATCCCCAGGAGCTGAGCCAGGGGGCCAAGGGTGGTTTGACATTGGATGGCTCCCCAAAAATTCCAAAGGACACTTGTTAATAACCTGTCCTATTGGTCCCCACAAAACCCCTGTCACTCTTCTGGTAGATCCTGGCGCTCCAGTGTCCGCCCTGAACACTGAAGGTGCATCTGCCTGTGGAATCACTCCCTCACAGAAAGGCACATTTGCTGTGGGTGCTTTTGGAAACACCCAGAGAACACCAAAGGTGAGATGCTGCTGACCAGGGGAGGAGAAAGCAGGTGAAACCCTGATGATTTGGTATAAACTTCCTGCTCATTTACTGGGGCTGGACATTCTGAAGGGAAGGGCTTGGGCTGATGAGGAAGGAAACATCTGGGCTTCTATTCCAGCACTCCAGCACATCCTGCACTGGCACAGCAACTGCCCCTCGTTCCTCCTGCACCAGCAGTAACAGTGCACCAATATACTGAGGGCATTTTGGCAGCAGGAAATGAAATTGCACCTGTGCAAACCACCCAAGCAGACATGATCAGGCATCTGGAGTCCCTGGACTTGCATGTCCCTCCTGACAAGGTACAACCTCCTTCACAAGAACTAAAATTCCTGGGCATTTGGTGGAAGGGAGGAGTGGTTTGTATCCCCCCAGACACACTTTGCTGCCTTGACCAGAAAAAAATTGTTCCTCAGCAGTCTCTGATTTTAAGGGGACCCTTTAAGGCCATCAAGCCTGTTCTGACAGGAACCCCACCCCCTGATGGGGTGGTCCAGCCAGCTCCTGTTGGGAAATGGAGGGCTCAAATTGAACATTATTGCACCATCTTTCAGAGAACAGAAGGAGCTCACAAAAATCCTCCCTGACAAGATGAGGGGACTGTAAATAGGACAGATGATTCTCCCCCTTCTGTGGTCCAAGGGGCACCCCCACACTCAGAGCAATTGCAGGATGGGGGGTTTCCTGATGCCTCAGCTGAGCGGGAAGGGGCAGTTTGGAAATATCATGCTGTGGCTTTACAGGGACATCCAGGAGACAAAACAGTCCCTGAAGGAGAAGGCAGGGCACAGGCAGGAGAATCAGGAGCAGTTTGGAGGGTATTTAATCAGGAAGCTGAACCCTCTGACTCTGTATGTGTTTACAGAGATTCTTTTACTGTGTTCAAAGGGTACCCTGAGGCCTGAGGGTGATCAAAAACCCTCTCCCCTTCCTGGCCAGCCTGTATTAGTGGCACTGCCTTCTGTAGGAGCTGTACCAATGGTCCTCCCTTGGACAGGGACACCTGGAAAGACACTCATGGCAAAGAACACAAAATAAACTCTTCGGGGATTGTTCCTACATTTTAATGTTGGCCCTATAAGGGGCTGGACAGACCTTTTTCTTTTCTTTTACAGGGAATTGTTCAAAGGAGAAAAGGATTCAGAATTGGGAATGAAAACCTCAAGTTTGGACTCTGGTTCAGTTCACTAGTAACTGTGGTTATCATCTGTTAGTTATGTTTGTGTGGGTATTTACCTTGTCCATGTGCTCAGCAGAACAGACTGTTAGAAGTGGAAATCAAAGGAACCTCTCCTGGGAACTGGTCACAGGGTTTGGGAAAATATGGAATCAAAAGTAAATGTAACCATCTTACCTCAAATTGAATCCCCTCACCCATCTATTGGATCAAGCAAAGGTTAATTTAAACCTGGAATGAGAAATATAATGCCAGACCACCCTGCCTTATTTGCTCATGAGATCCCCTCTTTGACCCATTGCACACACCAGATGTACACAAAAGTATACAGAGGACACGAGGACCTGCCTGTCAGGGGGTGTTTGTCAGGGACAGGTGGAGGAATTTTTGGACAGGAACAGGGTTTAGGTATTGACATGGGCTACTCAGGCAGGTGGTGGAGTCACCGCCCCTGGAGGTGTTTAAGGACAGACTGGACATGGCACTCAGTGCCGTGGTCTGCTTGACATACTGGGGATGGATCGTAGGCTGGATGCCAGTTGAGCTCAGAAGTCTCTGCCAACCTCATGGATTCTGGGCTTCTGTGTCATCCAAGCCTTTGGGACAGAGTGCTGGTGGCTCAGAGGCTCCGTCCTTGCCTTGCCTTGCCCATCTCCTGGGTGCCAGGCAAGGGTCTTGTGCCATCACAGCCTTTGTGGAACAGCGCGGGGGCTGAAAACTGTCAGCGCTCCGTCCCCGTGCACAGAGCCCGGGCAGAACTTGGCTGGCAGGGACGGCACAGACTGTGCAGAGGGGTCAGCTCTTCCCACAGCAGCACAATGCCCAACCAGAGCATCTCCTGGCTCCTCAGGCTCTCTGTGCTCCTGCTCTTGCCCGGCAGACTCGAGCCTTGCAGTCATGCCACAGGTGCCATTTCTGATAACCGGGGTTTTCCTTAGATGGTGCCTTGATGAAAGTCAGGAGCGGCTTTAGAGAGGGCAATTAGGGGGGTCAGGCTGATGGGATGGTGCCAGCGGGCCGTGAGCCCAGAGCTGGCAAGGCCTGGGGCCAACAGGGTGTCAGGCAGAGGACTGGGAGCCCCCAGGGAGGAGGAAAGCTGGGCAGGCCCCAAGGCTCCTGGGCCTCTCCCTGCCAGCGCTTTGCCCAAGGCCCCGAGGCAGAGGTGGGCTCAGCCCCTGGCCAGGAATGGGGCACAGGCTGAGCCCCAGGGACAGCAGACACAGGAGGCCTGGGCTCTTCTTCCTCCAGTGTCTGCCTGGGGCAGCCCAACCAGACCTGAGACTCTCCAGGACAGGCCAATCCCAGCCAGAGAGGGCTCAGCAGATCTTAGAGGATCTTTTTGTCAGATGTCATTGTGTGAGCCTCTTTTTGTTCTTTCTTTCGAGGTGGGATGCAAGCACTGGTTTGGGCTATCGGCACCAGAATGCAGACGG
>NW_026087991.1:0-22902 GCF_022539395.1 Myiozetetes cayanensis
CCTCCCCATGGGGGAACAGTCCTTGAATGACTTCTCGGCATGGGTTTAGTCTGGATCCCTTATTTGGATCCCAATATCCCACCTGAGCCATTTTCTGCTCCAGCGTAGGTTCTCTCTAGCACCAGCAGCACGGATCCCACACATGGATCCCAACATCCCTACCTGAACCGCTTTGTGTTCCAGCGTAGGTTCTGATACCCGTCAGGGTCATAAATCTTCAACAGCAGCAGCATGGATCTCTCACTGAGATCCTAAGCTTATCTGAGCCGTCTCGCTCCAGCATAAGCATCGATCCCTTCGAGGGTCACAAAGTCTTTAACAGGACTCTGCCTCATCCGAGCCGCTTTTACTCCAGCATAAGGCTTTCTCTGTTAAAGTCACAAATCTCTGGTGTATCCACAAGCTCCTCTGTGAGCCGCAGGGGGGTCTCTTCACCCCAACAAACTTCTACAGGTGGCAGGGTTTTATTTTTCAGTCTTTACCCTGTTGAAGGGAGGGAGAGCGGAAGGGAGAAAAAGCAGTTCTCCCCCCCTTCGAACTTTTCTTCTCTCTCCTGTTGCAGCTTCAGCTGCCAGCCTTGACCTTGGAAATCCTGTTATCTCATGGCTGGAATTCTTCTGCAGCGGTTTCTCGTCTAAACAGTTCGTCTTTTAAACCTTTTTTTTTCTTCACTCTCTTACAAGAGAGAAGGGAGGCTTCAGTGCCGCACCTGCCCCCCCGCCCAGACCCAGGGCCGGGGGAGGAGGAGGCCTTGGCCCTCCTCGGGCCCACCGCGTCTCTCCTACATGGCTGCTGCTCCTAATTTCAACTGCGCCACAACCTTCTCTTCCGTTTTCTTAAAGATGTAATTAGCAAAGGCGTCACTGAACTTTTTGATTGGTTTTTTTGTCCGGAAATCACCTGGACAAAACCATCCTCAGCCCCAGGGATGGGCTGATGGGCAAAACCACGACACTGGGGACACAGAGCTTATTTCCATCCTGTTAGTTTGAGTTACATCCCTGATCTAATTCTCCAGGACTTCTCTAAGATTACATTGTCCCTTCTTTGGGTATTCTGGGACACTGTGAGTCAAGTTTCTATTTCTCCCATCACCGTCCCATGGAACAGGCAGGACCTCCAGGAGATCAATCTCAGCAAGTGTGGGGTTGGGAAAGGCAGGTCCTGCCTGACCAACCTGGTCTCCTTCTGTTATAAATGACCCCCTCAGCAGATGAGGGGAAGGCTGGGGATGTGTCTGTCCTAACTTCAGGAAAGCCTCTGACTCCATCTCCCACAGCATCTCCTGCACAAACTGGCTGCTCATGGCCTGGACGAGGGAACTGTTTGCTGGGGGAAAAACTGGCTGATGGCCCAGGGAGTGGTGGGGGATGGAACTAAATCCAGGTGGGGCCAATCACTAGTGGGGTTCCCAAGGGCTCAGGGTTAGGGCTGCTCCTGTTTAACATCGTTCTTGGTGATCTGGATGAGGGGATCGAGTGCCCCCTCAGGAAATTCGTGGATCCCATGAAGTTGGGTGTGAGTGTGGATCTGCTGCAGGGCAGGAAGGCTCTGCAGAGGGATCTGGACAGGCTGCATCAATCAGGCCAAGTGTCAGGGCCTGCACTTGGGTCACAGCAACCCCCTGGAATGCTCCAGGTTGGGGGCAGAGGGGCTTGAGAGCTGCTGAGCAGGAAAGGGACTTGGGGGTGCACCGACCAGCCCCTGCAGACCCTGGTAGCCCTGGCCTGTCTGTGCAGGTGAGCACAGTTTAGTGATAGGAAGCAACCGAGAAAGGAAACATTTTATATCCCTTTTTAAATCCCTTTAATTCCCTTTTTACAAGCTGATACTGTAACAGAGGCTGTTCGTACTATTGTATGAACACCAATAGATTAAGTAGTTTTTCTTGTATTCTTGTTTAGCTTTTGATCCTCTTTGCTAAGAGTTTTTTACTCTCACTGCAATAAAAGAAATTTTTTTAGTGTTTGAATGACTGTTTTACTTGTCTCTGTTCCAGGCATGTATCCTAAAGAACCAAGCTCCTGAATTGTGTTTCTATCAATGCTTTTGTATCAACCTGTGAAAAACCTTTCTGATAACGTTGTCCCTGAGAGAAAGGTGACAGGATTAGGGGGAACTTGTGCTGACATGTAGTTACAGGTGTTTTCATGTTTAGGGAGGTTGTTTATGGTTTACATTTCTTTTCTTTTCTTAGAAAGAGTAAAACTTCTCCTTTGGCCTGTGTGCAAGCAGAGCTCTTAGGAGAGCAGGTGGGAGATGGTGCCATGGGGCTGGAACATCCAACTGCAGAGCTCAAAGTCTAATGCAAGAAGGGGAATGTCAGTCCAAGATGGGCCATGTCAGAACTGGTGAGACTGGGGGGTGAGGAGCAAGGCTGATCATACAGGGTCAATCTGGGTCTCCTGAGGAGACACTCAGCATCAAGATCACTTGGAGAACACCTCTGTCACCTCTCTTCTGAGCTGGAATTAAAAAGAAGAAGAAGAAAACAAAAAGGTATAAACTTTGAAGACTTGTTTTGAAATAGCTTCGAAGAAAATTAAAGGAAGACAAAAAGATCACAAGGGATTTCTGGATTTTGATGACCTCCATGGTGTATTTGGAGATGAATCTACCATCCCCAGGTACTGAGAGAAGATTGAAGAAGCTGGTCAGGAAGTCAGAAGCCAAAGCCCAAGTCCCTTGAAGCATTGCTGGGCCCCACTGAGGGCAGGCACTGACAAAGCCTCCCCAGGGACTCCTTCGAGCAGATCCTTGCAGGCCAGGAGTGCAGGCAGACAAAGGCTCTGGGCAGTGTCACAATGTCCCCTGATTTCATGAGACAACATTCCTAATTTACTGTCTAGACTAGATGGAAATCACAGGAAGGGCCATATTTTGTCAGGACTTGCTGACAGTGCTGGGGTCAAAACTCAGCCTCTCCACTTCCCTCTCCTAATGGACTTCTTCTTAGACATCACTTTTCCCTATGCTCATTTCAAAAGCCTTCCCAGCAATTCCCAAGCCTCTACCCGGCTCTCATCCCCTCTCTTGCTCTTATCTCTCAGAGAGCTGGGCTGATCCATCCCCCTTCCAAAAGCATGTTCCTTGGGCTGGCTCAGGGGTTCCTGCAGTCACCCCAGGCCCTGCCCAAGGCCCTCCCAACAAGGGCTGGGCCCTGGAGGCAGGGGGAGATCCCTCCCCTGGCATGGCCATTCTTCCCCAGCCCTGTCTGGCCCAGCCTCTTCCCCCTGCACACTCACCCCTGGCACAACCTGCACTGGGGCAGCATTTACTTCTTGGGCCCTTCAGAGCTAGCCCCTGGGGACACTTCTATTTTATGTGCCAGCACCAGAGCCAGCCCAGCCAGTCCTGCCCCTCATCCCCAGCCCGGCTCACTGACTCCAATTGCCCCTGGAACCCAAGAGCCAAAGGTGACACTCCCAGAGTGCAGCCCCACCCTCTGCAATGGGGCCCCAGGGGTTCCCTTTCCCAAGCAGCCCTTGCAAACCCTTGTCAGAGAGAAAATGGGGTGACTGAGTCCTGGATGCTTTTAGTAAAGAGCTCGAAACATTCCTTGGATAATGGAGAGGGGTGACTTTTTTATTCTTAACATTTCCAGTTCTCCATCTGGGGGCAGGATGTCCTCTAGGCTGATGTTTTGTTCCCTTTGGAGCGAGTGCAGCCTCAGAGGGCTGAGCCCTCTCTGGCTGGGCTTGGCCTGTCCTGGAGAGCCTCAGGCCTGGCTGGGCTGCCCCAGGCAGACGTTGCAGGAAGAAGAGCTCAGGTCGCCTGTGTCTGCTTTCCCTGGGGCTCAGCCTGTGCCCCATTCCTGCCCAGGGGCTGAGCCCACCTCTGCCTCAGGGCCTTGGGCAAAGGGCTGGCGAGGGAGAGGCCCAGGAGCCTTGGGGCCTGCCCAGCTTTCCTCCTCCCTGGGGGCTCCCAGTCCTCTTCTGACACCTTGTTGGCCCCAGGCCTTGCCGGCACCATCCCAGCGGTCTGATCCCCCTCCTTGCCCTCTCTCCAACCGCTCCTGCCTTTGATGGCAAGGCTCCATCCAAGGAAAACCCCGGTTATCAGCAATGGCACCTGTGGGACGGCTGCAAGGCTCGAGTGTGCCAGGCAAGAGCAGGAGCACAGAGAGCCTGAGGAGCCAGGAGATGCCCTGGCTGGGCATCGTGCTGCTGTGGGAAGAGCTGACCCCTCTGCACAGTCTCTGCCGTCCCTGCCAGCCAAGTTCTGCCCGGGCTCTGTGCACAGGGACGGAGCACTGACAGTTTTCAGCCCCCACACTGTTCCACAAAGGCTGGGATGGCACAAGGCCCTTGCCTGGCACCCAGGAGATGGGCAAGGCAAGGCAAGGACGGAGCCTCTGAGCCATCAGCACGCTGTCCCAAAGACTGGGATGGCACAGAAGCCCAGAATCCATGAGGTTGGCAGAGACTTCTGAGGTCAACTGGCGTCCAGCCTACGACCCATCCCCAGCACGTCAAGCAGACCACAGCACTGAGTGCCATGTCCAGTCTGTCCTTAAACACCTCCATGGACAGTGACTCCACCACCTCCCTGGGCAGCCCATGTCAATACCTAATCCCTGTTTCTGCCCCAAAATTCCTGCTCCTGTCCCTGACAAACACCCCCTGACAGGCAGGTCCTCATGTCCTCTGTATACTTTTGTGTACATCTGGTGTGTGTGATGGGTCAAAGAGGGGATCCCATGAGCAAATATGTCAGGGTTGTCTGGCATTATATTCCTAAAGGTTCTCATTCCAGGTTTAAATTCACCTTTGATCCAATAGGTGGGTGAGGGGATTCAGTTTGAGGTAAGATGGTTACATTTACTTTTGATTCCATATTTTCACAAACCCTGTGACCAGTTCCCAGGAGAGGTTCCTTTGATTTTCACTTCTAACAGTCTGTTCTGCTGAGCACATGGACAGGGTAAATAACCACACAAACAGAACTAACAGATGATAACCACAGTTACCAGTGAACTGAACCAGAGTCCAAACTTGAGGTTTTCAGTCCCAGTTGTGAATCCTTTTCTCCGTTGGACAGCTACCTGTAAAAGAAAAGAAAAAGGTCTGTCCAGCCCCTTTAGGGCCAACATTAAAATGTAGGAACAATCCCCCAAGAGTTTATTTTGTGTTCTTTGCCATTAGCATCTTTTGCTTTCCAGGTGTCCCTGTCCAAGGGAGGACCATTGGTACAGCTCCTACAGAAGGCAGTGCCACCAATACAGGCTGGCCAGGAAGGGGAGAGGGGTTTTGATCACCCTCAGGCCTCAGTGCACCCTTTGAACACAGCAAAAGAATCCCTGTAAACATATACAGAGTCAGAGGTTTCAGCTTCCTGGTTAAATCCCCTCCAAACTGCTCCTGATTCTCCTGCCTGTGCCCTGCCTTCTCCTAGGGGACTGTTTTGTCTCCTGGATGTCCCTGTAAAACCACAGCATGATATTTCCAAACTGCCCCTTCCCGCTCAGCTGAGGCATCAGGAAACCCCCCATCCTGCAATTGCTCTGAGTGTGGGGGTGCCCCTTGAACCACAGAAGGGGGAGAATCAGTTGTGCTATTTACAGTCATTTCACCTTGTCTTGTCAGGGAGGATTTTTGTGAGCTCCTTCTCTTCCCTGAAAGATGGTGCAATAATGTTCAATTTGAGCCTCCCATTTCCCAACAGGAGCTGGCTGGGCCACCCCCTCAGGGGGTGGGGTTCCTGTCAGAACAGGCTGATGGCCTGAAAAGGTCCCCTTAAAATCAGACACTGATGAGGGACAATTTTTTCTGCTTCCCATAAATAAGCCCTTTTCCCAGGGAGAATATCGTTTTTGGGCATCTTTGACACTGCATGAATAAAATCCCACAGGCCTGGTGGGGAAGAGGACGGTCATGCCCCAGTGTGGATGCGCTGGTGTTGGATCATGCCCAAACACCTCATAAAAGAGCTCTCATCATGAAAGCTCTGTCTTCATAACACCCTTACCTGTCATAATGGTGCTGTCCTCATAAGCCCATAAACCTCACAAGAGGCTCTCCTCACAAACTCCATCCCTCTCACAATGCGGCAGCCTCAGAAGGTCTCTCTGCTCATAGAACCCATCCACCCAAGAATGGTGCAGCCTCATAAAGGGACTGTCCTCATAACCCTCACACACCTCACAACAGTGCAGGCCTCATAAAGCCCATAAACCTCTTCATGGGGCTGTCATCATAAAGGAGATGTTCTCATAAATGCCATAAACCTCATAAAGGCTCTGTCCTCATAAAGCCTGTGCACCTCAGAGGGGCAAACATCATAAAGGCTCTGCCTTCATAAACACCATAAATGTCATAAAAGCTCTGTCCTCATAAAGCCCATACACCTCATGATAGAGCTCTCATCATAAAAGATCTCTCTGTATAAAGCCCATGCAGGTCATAATGGTTCTGTCCTCAGAAAGCCCATACACCTCATAAAAGGCTCTCCTCATAAAGGTCATGTCCTCAAAAACCCCATAAACGTTGTTCCCTAAAAGGTTGCAGAGGAAAAGACTTCAGACCCAACTGGGTAGGAGATCAGACAAGCAGCAAAGGTTTTCAGGAGGCTCCAGGAATACAAACCCACACCCATCCCTTCCAACGCAGGGGTTACAGTTTTTATAATGATTTCCACCCAATGCCCGTCCCGTCCCCGCCCCGGTTCTGCCCCGCTCTGCCCCAGGAACGCCCGTGGGGAATTGAGTCTGGGGGAGTTTGGAGCTTTGAGCCGCTGCAACTACAACTCCCGGCGTGCCCCGCGCGGAAAAGGGGGCGGGGCGAGGTCTCTGCCGGCGGTGCGCGCGCACAGCCCCGCGGTGGCTGCCGGGAAAGCGATGGCGGCGAGAGCGAGATCTGCTCCGACTTTGTGAGCCCTGGCGGGGGCTGCGGCGGGGCTGGGGATGCGCTCGGGGGCTGCGGGGAGCGCGGCTGTGGGCGGGAAGGCTAGAGGGCTCGGCAGAGTGGAGAGGAGGGGCTCCGGGGTTCCCGATGAGGTTTTGAGGTCCGTGAGGGGCTGTCGGGGGGGGGATTTGGTGTCCTGATGGCGCTCAGAGGGGAGGGTGAAGGTGCCTGAAGGGGTTTAGGGGGTCCCTGAAAGGGCTGGGGGCCTCGGAACCCTCCTGGGGGGGGCTGTTTAAATGCCATGGCTGCACTGCGCAGGCGCCGGCGGAGTTTCCACGAGAGAACTTCAACTCCCATAAGTCCCTGCGCGGCGCCGCCATTGCCGCTCGTGCCACAGCGCCGCCGTCCGGCTGGGCAAACCGACCGCAGGAAAAGCGGGTCCTGATGCCCCCCCGAACCCCAGAGACCCCCAAAACTCAGCACACAGAGACCCCACAGGGAGGGGGACTCAGGGGGTTCCTAAAGCCTATCGGTGGGGTTCAGGGGGTCCCCGAGCCCTCAGGGGAGGGGTCCTGACGGTGCCACCCAAAGTCTTGGGAGGACATGAACCACATGCGGGTAAGGGGATCCCAGTGCCCCCAGTATAGCCCAGTGACCTCCCAGTGGCTCTCAGTATGGCCCACTAACCCCCCCAGTGACCACCCAGTGTTTCCCAGTGACCTCCTACTGCCCCCCCGTATGGCCCAATGATCCTCCAGTGAGCACCCAGTAACCCCCAGTAAGGCCCAGTAACCTCCCAGTGTTCCCCCGTGTGTCCTGGTAATCCCCCAGTAATCTCCTAGTGCCCTCCCAGCATCATTCAATAATCCCCCAGTCCCTCCCAGTGCCCCCTGGTTCCCTCCAGTGTGTCCCAGTATCCTCCAGCAATCACCCAGTGCCCCCCAAAGCCCCCTAATTGTCCCCAACGTGTCTCCACATGTCTTTGAATTTTCTATGAGTGTGAAGGGGGAATGGTCTGTGGTCAGAGGGTCCAGAGGGGGCTTCTGGGGGATGATAGAGTGCTGGAAACATTTGGGATGGGGTTTGGGAACAGTGGAATTGTGGGCATCAAGGGGGGAATTGGGGCCATGGGGAGGCTCTGAGGACATTGGGGACACCAGGGTGGTCTCAGGACTCACCTGCTTGTGGTGCTGCCCCTCCTCTCCCACCCAGGTGTCCCTGAGCAATGGCCTGGAGGTGAACCCAGAGCTGGCCCTGAGGTGGCCCTGAGAAGAAGTGGAAGGCAGAGGTGGTGCTGAGGCAGGAGAGCCCCGTGCTGGGGAAGAGGCTGAGCTGGGACTGCCCAGCAGCGAGAAGGTGCTGTGTGCATGCCCTGTGTGCCAGGTGAGCTGGGGCTTTGCTGCAGAGCTGCGGGCGCTGATTGGAGCGGCTGCAGCTGCTGAGCTGGTGGCACCCAGGCCACGGAGCCTGCAGGGAGGAGCAGGGACAGGGTCAGGGGAGCACTTGGGGGCCGGGAACCTCTTGGCTGGGGCAGGAAAGAGCCGCTGGCCACGAGGACGGGGTGTTGGTCCCAGCCACTGATGGGGCCGAGCAGAGCATGAAGCCTCTTCGGCCACCTCATGGGATGACACTGTCCCCTCCCTGCAGGACACTGCCTTAAATCTTTGGGGGGACCTTTTGTGTCTATTGCTGGTTGCTACTTCATCCTGGGGACCTGAGGGCCCCTCTGCAATCCCATCCCTGGGGCACAATCTGCTCTCCAGAGCTCGACTGACTCCATGAAGACTTTGCAGGGAAATCTGTGCTAGCAGCCCAAGGATGTCACGACCCCCCGTGCTCCCCCAAGGCTATTTGGGACAAGTTCCCCCTTCCTGGGGGAATATCTGGGAAGGTGGCACCCCCAAAAGCGAGAGTCAGAGAATGGACCCTTTGGACCCCCAACACTCCCAGCATCCTGAAGTGGAACCCCTGACATCCCAGACAGGGGAGACCCTGTAAACCCCAGAGGGGAGAGACCAGAGAGGGGGAACACCTGGGACAATTGTTTTGGCGTGAATCTTCATGTTTTGGATGAACCTTAACTTTCGGAAGATTCCAAGGGGATTCATCTCACTATTTCTGAGGTTTTTTACCTCAAACTCAGTGGTTTTGGGTTTTCTCGCTGAATCAGTGCTTTAGGTTTTTCTGGGCTGAATCGTTATGTTTTGGAGGTTTTTATGGTCCCAGGATGCCTGGTGAGTCCTAGGGATGGACTTGGGCAGGAGGAACCCCCAAGCCAATGCACTCAGCCCTTGTTTCTTCCCCAGCAGGATTTGTCCTTCCCAAAGCTTGGGTGGATGGAGGAGGAGGATTTGAGGAAGAGGAAAAGGCTGCGGGCCCCCCAGGCAGGTGAGGAGGAAGTCAGTGCCCCTTTGGCCCTTTCTTGTGGTGCCTGTGGGGGCCAAATTTGGGGGGGATGTGCTTGGCCTTCCCTCTGGGCCTGAGGCAAATCCCCTGCCTGTCCTTCTTCCTTCCTGCCCCAGGCCCCGAGCTGAGGACGGAGAGCACGGAGGACAAATCCCCCCGGCAGAGCCTGGTGGGAGAGGCCGTTTTGAAGGGCTGCCCGGTGCAGGAAGGCAGCGGGGAGGAAAAGGCCTGGAGATGCAAAGCCAGCCCAGGGAGCTCTGAGGAGGAAAGACCCGTCCTGTGCCAGGAAGGCGGCCGGAGCTTGAGCCGGAGCTCCGAGCTGGTGGTCCCTGAGCAGCCTCCCAGCAGGGAGAAGCCCTTCAGGTGCTTGGAATGTGGGAAGAGCTTCAGCCAGAGCTGGAACCTCCTCACCCACCAGCACATCCACACTGGGGAACGGCCCTACACGTGTAGGGAATGTGGGAAGAGCTTTAGGGACAGCTCCTACCTCCGTTCCCACCAGCTCATCCACACTGGGGAATGGCCCTACAAGTGCTTGGAATGTGGGAAAAGGTTTCGGACAAGCTCCAATCTCCTCCTGCATGAGCGGATACACACAGATGAGAGGCCCTTCTGCTGCACCGACTGCGGGAAGGGCTTCAACCGAAAATTCACCCTCGTCACCCACCGGCGCATCCACACCGGGGAGAGGCCCTACAAGTGTGGGGAGTGTGGGAAGAGCTTCACCTGCAGCTCTGCCTTGAACAGACACCAACGGACCCACCAGTAAGGGAAGCCCTACGAGTGCCTGGACTGCGGGACGAGCTTTGGCCGCTGCTCCCACCCTGAATGACCCCCTGATGGTGAGGGAACCCCTGGAGTCCAGTGACTGTTGATCCCTCCCTTTCTACCAGAAAGGGTCAGTCCCCTTTGCCAGGGGCAGGTTCTGCCAACAGAACCCTTCTTGGGGGGTGTGTGGAGATTCCTGCCTTGGCTGGGACCCCCCAAGGTCACTGCTGGAGGTTGAGAGCAGAGATCTCCCCACGAGCGTTGTTCTGGGGGAGTTCCATCCCTCTCTAATTCATAATTCTTGCTTTGCTGCCAGCTTGAGTAGAATTGCTTCAACAGTTGCTTTAGTGTAGAGCACTGTCCCATCTTATCCTGTACTACTGGTAGTTTTGGTGTTTCTGTTGTGCAGTAAATAATTCTGATGAAGATCTTTTGTCTGATCATTTGTAACCCTAAATAATTAATTTCTATCAATAGATCTGATTTGCCATCATTAAAATATGGGAAATAAAAGTGTTTCCCACCTCTGTAATTCTTCTGAACTGAAACTGTTGACATAACCCAGCAGCCCCCAGCACCCCACAGTAATGTGGGAGCTCAGGGGGCCACCCCCTTTTCCAAGGCACCCTGTTCCCAAACACCCTCATGGGACCATCGGACCTGCCAGACCACTCCCCCTTTTCCACCCTTCTCCCTGTTCCTCCCACTTTTCCATGGTCCCCTGTTACAATCTGCTTAAATATTGCAGAAAGAACTTCAGATTTGAATATTCCCTTGAGCAAAACTAAAACTCACACAAGTTATCTGTTGATACCAAAAACTGATTTTTATTAATTGCTAAGAGATACAAAGAGAATAAGGAAAAAATAAGAAAAGGTTGGAAACTGCTAAGATTATTTCTAGAAGTAGAGAAAAGATACCACCGAAAACTTTCTTCTCCCACTGAGCTGGTCTGTGTGTGTGGGGAGAAGCAGTTTCTGCCTTTTTTCCTCTGTCCCTGCAGCTTTTGGATGTTATTTCTGTAGCTGCAGGGGTCTGACAGCTTTAGTTCTCTGCAATGCACCATGTGTGGTTTCACCGCTCACACCCCTGTCCCAGGCCGTGCAGGGTCTCAGCTCAGCCAAAGCTTTGGGCCCTCAGAAATATGGTCAGGGTAGAAGGATAAGGTAGAACTCCCACATGTGGCACGGTGGTCTCAGCTCTCTCCAGGCTGGCACAGTTCCAGTCTCCGGTGGCAGGCAGGCAGCACGCGGTGGCGGAGAAAAGGTGAGGGGAGGTGGGCAGAGATTCTCGGCTACAGTCACCAGTTCTCTCTCCCTTTCCTCTCCCTGATTTTCCAAAATTTGTCCTCAACTTTTCTAGTGTTCACAGGAGGTTGAACATGGTTTCTTGGCACGTAGCCAGTTCAGATGTTATGAGGAGATATGATAACCATAAACATATAACAGGATTTTTTGGCAGGAAAAGTGCCATGGGAAGTCCTGGTGAGAACTTCTTTCAGAGAGCTGACAGAGAATGTTTGATAGAAAGATTTTGACAGGCAGAAACAATTTTTGGCATTTCTGTATTATCTGTGTGTTACAGATGGTTGTCATGGTAAGCGACACATCAATAAGAATGCTTAATGGTTGCCGTATTAACCGCCCCTAGCAATGTAAATTCACAATGGTTGCCATGGTAACCGAGATAACAATGAGACTGCATAATGGTTGCTGTGGTAGCTGACCATAACAATGAGAATAAATAATAGAGTCCATGGTAAGCGACATAACAATGGGAATTGCCATGATGACCCAGGTAACAATGGGAATGCAGAACGGTTGCCAGGGTAACAGAGGTAACAAAATGCATAATGGTTGCCATGGTGTAAGGGGGGGTAGTTTTGATTCAGGTGATCAATGGAGCATAGAGGGGTGAGAAAGTGATTATATTCACATATGAAACCAGCCAGAATATTGTAGAATGTAACTTTATGGCACAAGTTCACTGTAGGGCCCATTGTGCCTTTAGCAAAGTTAACTGGACGTCCCCCATTATCATACCTGAGTTCCTCCTTGGCTTGGCTCCACCCTGCAAGAGAGATACAAATCCCCTTGGAACACAATGGTACAGGTCGTCCATAGGGCTGAGGAAGGTGATGGAGAGGAAGATGATGTGGGCAGGGGTCGTTGACCCCTTGCCCTACAGTGGGGCACGCCCAGACTGTTGCCATGAGGTGATGAACGGGCGCTGTTTGGCTGCCACTCAAGCACCACCTTCTGCTGCATCCTGGTCCTACGTAGTGTAATGTAGAGCTGATGGAATGGGGTGTCAGCACTGCTGGGTGGAGCGATGCTCATCCTTCCATCCACACTGTGCTGCTCCGCGGGGACACCCGCCAAGCACGGGCACCAACCAGCCCTGCAGACCCTGGTAGGCCTGGGCTGTCTGTGCAGGTGAGCACAGTTTATTGATAGGAAGCAAGAGGCAAAGCAAACGTTTTATATCCTTTTTCTTGTATCCCTTTAATTCCCTTTTTACTAGCTAATGCTGTAACAGAGGCTGTTCGTGGTATTGTATGAATGCCAATAGATAAAGTAGGTTTTTTGTATTCTTTTTAAGCTTTTGATTCTCTTTGCTAATAGTTCTTTTTACTCTCACTGCAACAAAAGATATTTTGTAGTGTTTGAATGACTGTTGTACTTGTCTTTATTCCAGACGTATTCTTGTGAACCTGGTACAGACAGTGATGTCATGGTTGCCCCTGTGATGTCACCAGTGTCACTGATGATGTCACAGGTGTCTCTGTGATGGCACCCTTGTCCTTGTGAAGTCACCGATGTCCCCAGTGATGGCACTGATGTCCATGTGTGGAGTGCTTAGCTGAAAAAAGACACAAAATGGACAAACCATATAATTGGCCTCAGTTAGACCTGCCCCTGACATAGCCAGAAGCCTCTTTGCAGGCAGTGGAAAGATACAGGAGCAGTGATAACAGATTGCAGGAATGTAAACAAAGAGAAACCTGTGACAAAAATAAGGAGGAGTTTTAGGAGAAAAACAATGTCTTCATATTGCGTGGACATCTGTGTGCACCCAATAGTGTGTCAGTAATGCATGCTCGGTTCGTGGGTTACAGCAAATAACCAATAGTTTGAAGGTGATCATGCCCTGGGGGGCAGTGAAAGTATATAAGAGGTGGGGTTATGTAAATAAAGAGGAACATTTGAGTAAATCATCCTGATTTGTGTGCAGTTTGTTCTGGAAACTCCTCCGCCAACATCCACGTTATATCACAGCTGTCCCTTTGTTGTCACCAGTCCCCTGTGACGTCACTTGTCCTTAATGATGTCACCAATGTCCCTGTGATGACACCTCTGTCCCCTGTGATGTCACCGATAGCCCTATGACATCACGACTGTCCCATTGTGGTCACCAATCCCCTGTGACTGGTCCCCAGTGATGTCACTACTGTCCCTGTGATGTCACCAGTGTTACCGATAATGTCAGTGGTGTCTCTGCAATGTCACCTCTGTCCTTGTGACATCACTGCTGTCCCCAATGGTGTCACTGATGTCCTTGGGAGATCAAGGCTGCCCCTTTGTTGTCACCAGTCTACTGTACTGTCACTGGTCCACAATGATGTCAGTGCTGTCCCTGTCATGTCACCACTCTCCCCTGTGATGTCACCAATGTCCCCCATGATATCACTGGTGTCTTGGTGTTGTTATTCAGGTCCCCTGTGATGTCACTGATGTCCCTGTGACATCACGGCTTTCCCTTTGTTGTCACCAGTCCCCAGTGATATTTCTGTTCCCCAGTGATGCCATTGCTGTCTCTGCAATGTCACCACTGTCTTCAACGGTAGCACCATGTCCTCGTGATGTCACCAATGTCCCTGTGATGTCACTGATGTCCCTCTGACATCATGGCTTTCCATTTGTTGGCAACAGTCACCTATGATTTCACAGGTTCCCCTGTGATGTCACCACTGTCCCATGTGATGTCACCAATGTCCCCAATGATATAATTGGTGTCTCTGTGTTGTCACCTCCACCCCATGTGATGTCACCAATGTCTCTGTGACATCACGGCTTTCCCATTGCTGTAAGCAGTCCCTTGTGACGTCACTGTTCTCCAGTGATGTCACTGCTGTCCCGATGATATCACCACTGTCCCCAGTAGTGCCACCATGTTCCTGTGGTGTCACTGATGTCCCCAGTGATGTTACCAGACCCCTGTGATGTCACGGATGGCTTTGTGCCATCACTGCTGTCCCTTTGTTCTCAACACTCCCCTGTGATGTCACTGACCTCCAGTGATGTCACTGACTTTCCTGTGATGTCACCCCGTCCCCTCTGATGTCACTGATGTCCCTGACATTGTCACTGGTGTCACTGTGATGTCACCCCTGTCCTTGTGAAGTCCCTGAAGTCCGCTGTGATGTCACCAATGTCCCTGTGACATCACGGTTGTCCCTTTGTTTTCAATAGTCCTCTGTTATGTCACTGGTCCCCAGTGATGTCACCTTTGTCTCTGTGATGTCACCACTGTCCCCAGTGGTGGCACCCTGTCCCCGTGATGTCACCAATATCCCTGTGATGTCACTAGACCTCTGTCATGTCATCCATTTCCCTGTGACATCACAGCTGTCCCTTTCTTGTTACCAGTCCCCTGGGATGTCACTGGTCCCCAATGATATCACCCATGTCTATGTGATGTCACCACTGTCCCCTGCGGTGTCACCAATGTCCAGTGATGTCATTGCTTTCTCTACAATGTCACCCTTGTCCTTGTGAAGTCACCAATATCCCTAGTGTTGTGACCGATGTCCCTGTGATGTCACCAGTGTCACTGATGATGTCACTGGTGTCTCTGTGATGTCATCCCTTGCCTTGTGAAGGTACTGATGTCCCTGTGACATCACGGCTTTCCCATTGTTGTCACCAGTCCTCTGTTATTTCACTGGTTTCCCGTGATGTCACCACTGTCTTTGTGATGTCCCCACTGTCCCCAGCGGTGGCTCCATGTCCCCATGATGTCACTGATTTCCCTATGACATCAGGACTTTCTGTTTTTGTCACCAGTCCCCTCTGATGTCACTGGTCCACAAAGATTTCTTTGCTGTCCCTGTGATGTCACCACTGTCCCCAATGATGTCACTGGTGTCTCTATGATGTCAACCCTCTCCTTGTGAATTTACCCATATCCCAGTGACATCACAGCTGTCCCTTTGTTGTCAACATTCTCCTGTGATGTCACTGGTCCCCAGTAATGTCACTGCTGTCGCTGTGATTTCACCACTGTCCCCAAGAGTGCCACCCTTTCCCTTTGATGTGACCGATGTCCCTGTGATGTCACCATACCCCTGTGATGTCACCAATGTCCCTGTGACATCACTGCTGTCCCTCTTTCTTCACTCCTATGTCACTGGTCCCCAATGATCCCCCTGCTGTCTCTCTGATGTCACCACTGTCCCCTGTGATGTAACCAATGTCCCCATTAATGTCACTGGTGTCTCTGTGACATCACCCCTTGCCTTGTGAAGTCACCGATGTCAAAGATGTCCCCATTGATGTCACTGGTGTCTCTGTGGTGTCATCAATGTCCCCTGTGATGTTAACAATGTCCTCACTGATGTCATTGTTGTCTCTCTGATGTCACCACTGTCCACAGAAGTGTCACCATGTCTCCGTGATGTCACCTATGTCACTGCTGTCCCTTTGGTGTTATTAATCCCCTGTTATGTCACTGTTGCCCAATGACGTAACCTCTGTCTGTGTGATATCACCACTGTGCCCTGTGATGTCCCCGATGATGTCATTGGTGTCTCTATAATGTCAACCCTGTCCTTGTGAAGTCACCAATATCCCTGTGACATCACGGCTGTCCTTTTATTGTCAATAGTCCCATACGATGTCACTGGTCCCCAGTGATGTCACCCACATCACTGTGATGTCACCACCATCCTCTGTGATGTCACCCATGTCCTCGATGATGTAACTGGTGTCTCTGTGATGTCACTGCTGGCCTTGTGAAGTCATTGATGTCCTCTGTGATGTCAAAGATGTCCCCGTTAACATCACTGGTGTCTCTGTGGTGTCATCACTGTCCCCTGTGATGTCAACAATGTCCCCCATGATGTCCTGCTGTCTCTGTGATGTCCCCTCTGTGCTGAGCCATGGCACCATTTCCCCGTCATGTCACTGATGCCAGTGATGTCCTTGTGACATCACGGCTGTCACTTTCTTGTCAGCAGTCCCCTGTGATGTCACTGGTCCCCAGTGATGTCACTGCTGTCCCCATGATGTCACCATTGTCCCCTGTGATTTCAACAATTACCTCGATGATGTCACTGGTGTCACTGTGATTTCACCCTTGTGCTTGTGAAGTCACTGAAGTCCCCTGTGATGTCACCGATGTCCCTGTGACATCAGAGCTGTCCCTTTCTTGTGACCAGTTCCCTGTGATGTCACTGACCCCAATGATATCACTCATGTCCCCCTGATGTCACCACTGTCCCCTGTGATGTCAGCAATGTCTCTGATGATGTCACTGGTGTCTCTGTCATTTCATCCTTGTGCTTGTGAAGTCACCGATGTCCCCTTTGATGTCACCCATGTCCATGTGACATCACTGCTTTACTTTTGTTGTTAGCAGTCCCCTATGATGTCAGTGGTCCCCAGTGATGTCACCCATGTCACTGTGATGTCACCACTGTCCCTGGTGATGTCACCAATATCCTTGATGATGTCATTGTTGTCTCTGTAATTTCACCTCTGCTCTTGTGAAGTCACCAATGTCCTATTTGATGTCACTGATTTCCCTGTGACATCACAGCTATCCTTTCATTGTCCCCAGTCCCCTGTGATGTCACTGGTCCCCAGTGATGTCACTGCTCTCCCCGTGATTTCAGTGGTCTTTAATGATGTCACTGCTGTCTCTGTGATGTAACCACTCTCTCCAGTGGTGGCATCAATGTCCCTGTGATGTCACCAATGTCCCTGTAAAATCATGGCCTTCCCTTTCTTGTCACCAGTCCCTTGTGATGTCACTGGTCCCCAGTGATGTCACCCATCTCCCTGTGATGTCACTGCTCTCCATGTGATGTCACAACTGTCCCCATTGGTGGCACCATGTACCCGTGATGTCAACAATGTCTCTGTGATGTCCTCAGACCCCTTTGATGTCACCAATGACCCCGGTGATATCACTGGTCTCTCTTTGAAGTCACCCATGTTCTTGTGAAGTCACCGATGTGCCCTGTGATGTCACTGCTCTCCCTGTGAAGTCACAACTGTCCCCAGAAGTTGTATCATGTCCCCATGATGTCACCGATGTCACTGTGATGTCACCAGACCCCTGTGATGTCAATAATGTCCCCAATGATGTCACTACTGTCTCTGTAATGTCACTCTTTTTCTTGTGAAGTCACCAATGTCCCCAGTGATGTCACAGATGTCCCTGTGACATCACGGTTTCCCATTGCTGTAAGCAGTCCCCTGTGACATCACTGGTCTCCAATGATGTCACTGCTGTCCTGGTGATATCACCACTGTCCCCAGCAGTGCCACCATGTCCTTGTGATGTGACCAATGTCCCTGTGATGTCACCAGACCCCTGTGATGTCACCAATGTCTCGGTGACATCACTGCTACCCCTCTGTTGTCACTCTGATGTCACTGGTCCCCAGTGATGTCCCTGCTGTCTCTGTGATGTCACCACTGTCCCTTGTGATGTCACCAATGTCCCCGATGATGTCACTGGTGTCTCTGCCCCCCTGGCCTTGTGAAGTCATCAATGTCCTTTTAACATCACCACTGTCACCTGTGATGTCACCAATGTCTATGATGATGTCACTGGTATCTCTGTGATGTCACCAAGGGCCCCCTGTGATGTCACCAATAGCCCTGTGACATCACAACTGTCCCTTTGTTGTCAGCAGTCCCCTGTGAGGTCATTGGTCCCCAGTGATGTCAACGATCTCCCTGTGATGTCACCACTATCCCCTGTGATGCCACCAGCGTCACTGATAATGTCACTGGTGTCTCTATGATGTCATACCTGGCCTTGTGAACCAACAATGTCCCCTGTGGAGACATCTGCTTTGTCCTGTTTGATATATCCTGACTGACTCTTGTGTGGATGGGATGGAACACGTGCCATTGCAAATGTCCTCCATGCAAATCTCCATGCCCTGTGTCCAAAGGAAGCTGTGTGTCCATAAACCACAGGATCCAGCTGCGGGTGTGCTCTTCTCTGTGCCCACACTGATGCTCCCCTGGCTGCACAGGCACACAGGGGCAGAGGCCCTGCTGTGCTCAGGGCTCTGGGGGTGTGCAATGCTCAGGTGCTTCTGCTCCCGGGGAGAACAAACATAGATTTCTCTCCCTGACTGCACCTCTGCTTCCCATAGTCCCTCCTGGAATGGGGCTGAACTGCCCAGTGACAGCCCTGGAGATACAAAGGGGTGGCTGGGGAGACATGAAGGGTCTGCGGAACTTCACGTTGAGAGAAAGGGGAGACGTCTGCGACCTGAGCTCAGCTGAGATGTCCACCAGACCCTCAGACCTTTGGATTCATACTGGTTTACTGCCTCTCCTTTCTTTGTTTGGATTTTCTTTCCAAACCTAAATCCCAGACAAAAGTAATTTTTAGCCCTGATTGGACACAGAAAGGCCCATGCCATTGGAGTGATAAAATACCATGTGAGGTCACAGGGTCACATCTGTTCCTGCATCATAATTGTTATCTGTTGGTAGATAGTGCTTTGTCGTAATGTTAAAGTTTTAGAAAAAAGAACTGTGCATATTCCCACGTGGGCTGGATTTGATGTCCCCACACGAACCCCGTCCAGTAGATTTTTGTTAAAACTCCTGGAGACAGAAAGTTGTTCTTGGGGGACATTTCACCTGAGCCTTCTCCTTGGATGAGGCAGAAACATCGCCTTTCTCTTGCCCTTCTCGGTGTGTGGGGCGAAAATCGCCCTTGTCAGGGAGTCCTGCAGGCTCTGCTCCTCCCGTGATCCAACAGCGGCCCCTGCTGACTGGGATTGGAATTGCGCCAAAAAATAGGAATTCTGGACTGTTTCCTTTTTTTTTGAAGAGGATTTTTGGTACAAGATTATTTGGTTGTTTTTGTACTCTTTCATTGTTTTGCCAATACACATATATCCTTTAATAAAAGGCTGTTATTTTTTTTTCTATATAGTTTCTAACTTACAGCCTCTTCATTTTGGATTTGCAGTTTTTAGAAGGAGGAGTTTGGTCTTCTTCATAACTCATCCTCCTTAGACAAACACTTCTGTCTCATTAAACTGAGAGAGATGAAAATTCATGCTTTGTTTACAACCCAGAGATCTTTCAGGCTCTTCCCATTTGCCTCTGCCCCTCTCAGAGAACTTGTGTGGACACCTTCCCTGCCTGCACCAGGTGATTTCACAAAACTGGGAGCGGGGGTATGTCATGGAGAGGGACCTGGGGGGGTTTTGAGGCCTCTCCAAGCAAATGTTTCCTTTAGGAGAGCTAAAGCCAGGACAGTGGGGGGAACAGCAGAAATGCAGCGCCTCCAGGAATGGCAGCACCTCCAGGAATTCCCAGCACATGCCCACAGATCCTCACAGAGGGGTGAGGCAGACATGAAGGTTCGACGGGAATGCCCTGTTTGGGATAACTTAGGAGATGGTTGCATCCCCTCTCCCTTACCCAGAGGCTGGAGATGCTGCTGTCTGGAAGCAGGAGGTGCCTGTGTGGGGGTTCAGCACCGCTGGCTTGGTGCAAGTACAAGAAGCGTTTGGACGATACTCCCGGGCACGTGGTGTGACTCTGGGGGATGGTCCAGGGAAGGCTCAGGAGTTGGACTCGATGATCCTTGTGGGTCCCTTCCGACTTGGAATATTGGGTGTGATTCTGTGACGTTCCACAGGGCTGTGTGTGAGCAGAGAGCAGGGGCTGAGCAAAGCAGAGCAGGGCAGTGGCAGCCCAAGCGGGCTGAGCCCAAAGGGGAGCTGGGGGTGAGGTTGGTCCCACTCCGGTTAGGGAGCAGAGACACGGGGACAGCAGGGAGTGCAGGGCAGGGAGAGCATCAGACGACACTGATGGGCACGGGGATGTCTCCAGGCTGGGCTCTCCCAGTGCTCAGTGGCCCCATCTCTCCAGGACGAGGGTGCTGATAGGGGCGGACAACAAGAGGAGCAAGGTGAGGGCACAGCACAGGATTCAGATCCAGAGGGGAATGGCTGACCCTGGAAGAAGGGTGGGTCACAAGGTAGACAAAACATATCCAGGAGGAAAGAAGAGTGGAAAGGGCTCACAAGTTATCACTTCCCTCTAACAGGAAATATTGTCTCAGTCGAGGGGTTGCCCTCTGTTATAGAAATGTAGAACTCATGATTCTTGGTGTCCTGTGCAGGGACCATCCCAGACACTGAACTCCTCCCCCAGCTCCCATCTTGATCCTTTAGATGAATGTGGAATCAGCCAGCTCATTCAAATCTGCCCAACTGTCTGACATGGGTTCTTAGAAAAAGAGGAGACCAGAGAAGGCGTGATGGGGAGAGGAAGCAGTGAGCAGGATATGCCATTCCAGCCCAGTGAGATCCCAGCTGATGAACCTCCTCATGTTCTGGTGGTGGCAGCTGGGCAACCTTGGCCCTGATGCTGAGGGTCACTGAGTGTGTGAGGAGGGAATCACTCACCATTGGTGGTTGTGCTGATACCGAATTTGCCCCAAAGAAACACAGAGAGACTGCTTTAGAGACAAAGTTTCATGCTCAAAGCAGGAGGTATTTTATTAGCAACGCATTGGGGAACTCTCCAGGTCGCCCTGGGCAAAGAGCTCCGTCGTTAACAATTAGTGCAGTTCTTTTATACAATTTCTGAGTAGGGATTACATCATTATACATGTATATTAATTACATTGCAACATCTACTTGTAATATTCATATATAGGCAGAGTCTGGGCGGAGTCTTCAATTTGGGGAGATTTGGAGGTGGGAGATCCGGAGCCTTCATCGGGGAGGTGGTCGTCTGGTTGGTCTTCCTCCGTGTAAACTTTTGAATTTTTCTCAAATCTTTCCTAATTTGGGTAGTTTCCTTGTGATGTTGGCAGGGTCTTGGTAACCTTGGCTCATCTTAAATTTGCTGATGCTACTATCTCATTATTTTATGGTTTTAGTATCCTTTTCTGTCAACATGTTCTGTTCCCTCAGACAATTTATTACCAACGTGGTTTCCTAATGCTAAGCTTTCCTGTAGTGCTTTACATTTTTGTGTTTTAACTTCTTCTTTCTCGAAGACTGTTTCCTTTTGAGTGGCTTCAGTGCCTGCCTGGGAGCTGGACCAGCTGCCTGGGAGGAGAAAGGCACAGGCTGAGAGCCTGCAGCTCCCCCAGGTGCTGCACACACTGAGACACCGTGAGGGTCCCAGATCCACCATCTGTCATCTATGAGGATCAAGAAATGAATGCCCTGCTGAGTTGTGTCTATGGAGAAAGCTCAGCCCTGTGCCCCTTCCACATTCCCATTACTGAGGATTTCCTAGACGAGCATTTTCCCACCCATGTAGTTCCATCCCACATGTCTTTTTTCCCCTCTTTGACACCACCCCAAGTCCGGTTTTTGTGTGGTTTGTGGTTCCAGGTGGATGGCTCTGATGCCTAAAACATTTCAGCACCTCCCAGGTGTTACACTCATGCCCTGAACCCATTGGGAAGTGTTGAAAATCACCCCCTTTTGTTCAGAGTCCCATGGGGACTGAAGGAAGCAATCATCCTCCTGCCTTCCCCAGAGCAGCTCTGCCCATCACTGCTGCACGCCTGATCCACACAGCCTGTGTCCTGCCCTGTGCCCAGGACACGCCCTGTCCTGCCCCTCTCAGCAGCACTCCAGTGCTCCTCCCTCCTAGACATATTTTGTCCACATGGTGACCCACCATGGAGTGGGCCTCAGAAGGTCTCTGTGCTCACAGAACCCATCCACCCCATAATGGGGCAGCCTCAGAAAGGCACTGTCCTCATAACACACCTCAGAATGGTGCAGGCTTCATAAAGCCCCTGTCGTCATAAGGCCCATAAACCTCCTCATGGGGCTGTCATCATAAAGGAGATGTTCTCAGAAACGTCAAAAATCTCATAAGGGCTCTGCCCTCTTAAAAGAGATGTTCTCATAAATGCCATAAACCTCATAAAGGCTCTGCCCTCATAAACACCATAAATGTCATAAAGGCAGTGTCCTCATAAAGCCCATACACCTCGTGATAGAGCTCTCATCATAAAAGATCTCTCTGCATAAAGCCCATGCAGGTCATAAAGGTGCTGTCCTCAGAAAGCCCATACCCCTCATAAGAGGCTCTCCTCATAAAGGCCATGTCCTCAAAATCCCCATAAACGTTGCTGCCTAAAAGGCTGCAGAGGAAAAGACTCCAGGCCCAACTAGGTAGGAAGTCAGAGAAGCAGCAGAGGTTTCCATGAGCCTCCAAGCTCCAGGAATACAAACCCACCCACGTCCCTTCTAACGCAGGTGTTAAAGTTTTTAAAATGATTTCCACCCAATGCCCGTCCCGTC
This sequence comes from Myiozetetes cayanensis, assembly GCF_022539395.1. NCBI lineage: Eukaryota > Metazoa > Chordata > Aves > Passeriformes > Tyrannidae > Myiozetetes > Myiozetetes cayanensis. The sequence continues at coordinate 22,558 of NW_026087991.1, forward strand.
CCCGCCCCGGTTCTGCCCCGCTCTGCCCCAGGAACGCCCGTGGGGAATTGAGTCTGGGGGAGTTTGGAGCTTTGAGCCACTGCAACTACAACTCCCGGCGTGCCCCGCGCGGAAAAGGGGGCGGGGCGGGGTCTCCGCCGGCGGTGCGCGCGCACAGCCCCGCGGTGGCTGCCGGGAAAGCGATGGCGGCGAGAGCGGGATCTGCTCCGATTTTGTGAGCCCTGGCGGGGGCTGCGGCGGGGCTGGGGATGCGCTCGGGGGCTGCGGGGAGCGCGGCTGTGGGCGGGAAGGCTGGAGGGCTCGGCAGAGTGGAGAGGAGGGGCTCGGGGGTTCCCGAGGAGGTTT
>NW_026087992.1:0-22778 GCF_022539395.1 Myiozetetes cayanensis
TCCTCTCCCCCAGCCAAGCCTCTGCCTCAGGAGCCGGGGTGCAAGGGCTGAAGCCCCTCCTGTGCAGGCAGAGCTGCAGCAGAGCCGTGGGGCAGCTCTGCAGCCCCGGGCCCAGTTCCCTGAGCAGAGCAGAGGGCTGGGAGCAGCTGCCCGGCCCTGCTGGGCTCTGGGAGGTGGCCCAGCTGGCTCAGGGTGACGCTGTCCCGAGTGCCCGGCGGGCTCTGCCCCGGCCTCTCCCAGCCGCACCCTCCCTGTGCTGGGCCTTGTTCCTCCTCCTGCCTGTGCCCTGGGCCTTCTTCTCTTGCTGCTGCTCTGGGGCTCTCTGGGCAGGGCACTTGGAGCTGCACAGTCACCCCCTGCCCTTGGGGCTCCTTTCCTGCAGGCCTGTCCATGGGAACAAGTGTCCCAGCTTTGCTCTGCCCTGGGAGCTCTGGGCAATGCTGTCAGTGTGTCCAGGGAAGGAGCTCAATCTCCCTTCATCAGATGCCATCCTCAGGATACTTGGCTGTGATTTCCTTCCTAAGGTCCCTGTGGTCTTTGAGGTTTCCTTCCAAACTGGGAGCTTCCCTCCAGGATGAACACCTTTCTGTTATCTTTGTGTTATCTTAAAGCCCCAGGGAGAAGCACAGAATTCAACAATGTAGAAAATGCTGGTGGGTTGGTGAAATGAGCCAGAAGAGTCTTTGGCTACCAATGTGGGGTTGAGACCTTGAGAAAGGGACAGACATTTGTTTGTCTGTGGTGGGTCCATCTGCTTTCATTAGTACCTGGTGTTTTTTAAGGGAAACACTGGGTGTGATCATCCTCCAAGTGAGAAAGTGAAAGCCCAGAGAATCCTGGAACACAAAAGAGTGACGTCCCCTCCCTCCCCACTCATCCCTTTACCTCACACAACTCCCTTTGTTGCCCTGAAGGCAGCAGAAATGATGACGTTTCTGACATCCCAGAACAGTCACCAGGGCAGATATGGGGGGAGCTGTAAAACCCCCCAGAACTCTTGCCCTGCCTTTACAACTGCCATGCATGAGCACTGGGGGTGTGTAGCAGTTATTAATATAATAAATAATAAGTCCCGTGGGGACCATAGCGACACCAACGTGGTGTGTAACAAGAGAGAGAGTTTATTCAAGGAGTCCCAGCTTATATAGCAGTTTCAAATGCTGCCACGTCACACAGGTAACTTCTTAAGCCAATCCCATACAAACATTCAACAGAGCATGTGTGACAGAGTACTTAGAACTACAACTCCCACGATGCTTTGCAGCACCTGGTGTAACCAGACCCCACAATTCCCCCATTTTTATTAATAAGACAAGACAGTGTAAATTCAAAAAACAGTGCAATTCTTAACAAAACGTTTTTTACTTGACATAGTAAACTTATTTCTTGCTTAAAATTTATATACTTAAGAGTTGTATATAATAACAAAACTTTATTAATTAAAAACCTTATTTATATAAGAGGTGTATGTAATAACAAAAGTTTATTAATTAAAAACCTTATTTATCTAAGAGGTCTATGCATAACTGGGGAAAACTTACTTTATTAGAACATAAGGAAAAGGTTAAAGGAGGAATATCATGTTTCAAGTTGCCTTTTATTAAGGCGATGTATTAGAGGTAGTGTTTGTTGTGTGTGTTCATTTTAGATATTTTGTATAAGGTGTAAATGGTTCACATACATTCATACATTCACACAATCTCTCATTCACTCATTCGGGTGGCCACCCCAATCATTTTTCATTCATGTATTCATGTAATCTTTGTTTTCATATTCTAGCTATACCACTTAAACTTTTATGTAGTGTTTGGTCAGAATGAAAGTTGTTTGGCTCAGGATTTACTTACTTATTTACATGCATATTCTCACTGTCCTACTCCCCTTCTTTTGTTGTGAATATGGAAAGTTAATGAATTTAAAGGTATAATACTGGTAAGTAGTGTGTATATTTCTGAGTGTGTATTTAATAGGTAGGTTATTATTATAGTCTGTTAATTAATAACAATAGAAATTCTTAAAGATGTTAATTACTACTTAAACGATATAGTTACAAACTTAAACTTATTTAGATATATCTAAGAACTTAACAATTTTAAACAATATTCAATAAATGTGACTATTAGCAATTTAAATAAAGCTACAGGGAAATTAGAAACTTAAAAATGTATTAATAAGGTAATGTTGAATTTTTGTCTCTTACTAAATAGATAACTAAAGACAGTTAACTAAATTATTTTAGACAAAAACATTTGTAATAATTTTTAAAGGCTTATACGTAAAACATGTAAAAACAGTCAGTAATATTCAGTGTCTGTATAGTTTTGGTCCCGGCCCGGGTCTTTGCCCGGGCCGCCGCCGCTCTCTCACGGGAGTGGGGAGGCGGTGTTATCACTGCTGAGGCTCCCGGAGGAGCCGGAGTGGCTGCGGCCATGGCCCGGCCCGCTTACGGTGGGGGTCATGTCGCTGGTCATCGCCGCCGGGCCTCGGCTCGGCTCGGCGCCGCTGTGCCGCATGTGCGGCTGTCCCGGGCGCGCTGCTGCGGCCGCGTGGTCCGCTTCAGGGAGCGGCGGCACGGGCGGCTGGCTCGTGTAGTGGAACGCGGCCGTCAGTTCCAGGTACGGCCCGACCCGCCGCCACCACGGGCTGCCCGCGCTCCAGGTGCAGGCGGGCGGCGAAAGCCTCGCAGCTCCGCGCCGCCGACACGTGTTCGCCGAAGCTGCCGCGCCCGGCCCGCGCCAGCTGCATTTACAAACTTGTGCCACAGTCCCGGTGCAAGCCTGCTCGGCCGCCTGGGATGGCCGCGGGGCCGCCCGCGGCTTCTCCTCAGGCACGGCGGCCGCCCGGCCCGGGGTTCCACGCGGAGCTCCGCCGAGAGCTCCACGCGGGTCGGGGGTGCAGCGGCAGTCGCCGCCAGCTGCGGCGGGGCTTCCGCGCTCGGGTCACCGCCTCCCGCTCGGCCGCGCCTCGGCCGGACTTTGGCCCGCTCAGGGCTCTGGACAGAGGCGCCCCGCGGCGGCGCCGCTCCGGCCGCCCGGCCCCTCCACGCTGTGCGCCGGGCCCGCCGCTCCCGGTGGTGCCGCCGCCGCTGCCATCTGGGTTTGCGCAGGAACCGCCGCCGCAGCCTGGTCTGACACCAGCCGGCACCGCGAGATGAAGTCGCCGCCGCTGCCGAGCCTCGCCCCGAGCCGCCGCCCGGGGCCGGAGCCGCCGCCCGCCGCCAGCAGTCCTGCGGAGCCGTGCGCAGCTCCGTCCCCTGGCCTGACTCGCTGCGGCTGCTGAGTGCCTCGACAGCCCCGCGCGTCTGTGCCCGCCGCTGGCCTCGGCCGCTCGCAACGCCGAGCGGCTATCACGTATCTTTTTAAACATCGCGCCGCTGTTGCTGGTAGGCACAGCAGCTGCTGCTTAGCTACCGGCTCCCAGCACGGGCCATGTTCCATGCATGCCTCCAGCAGAGGCAGTCCATAACATGGCCACGAGACAGGAAGAGAAGGCACTACCTCCTGCTCCCGGCATGGGCAAGATGGCGCCGCCCATGCTCCGGCGTGGTCTCCACGTGTCTGCAGGTTTTTAATGGCTTGGGGATTCAAAGTTTGTTCCCTTTACCAGTCACATAATCCGCGACACGCGCTTTCTTCCTGAATTCACGCATCCGCGAAAATTCAGCACAAAAAGGTATATTCTAAGGCTTTTTCTTCCGATGCTCTGACCCCTCCCCTTCCACACTGCAGTAGCACGTGGAGTTCCATGCTTTACAATGTTTGGGGAGGGGAAGATTCAAAGTTTCTCTCTGTGGACGAGTTCTCTTGTGAGGGTTTTAAAGTGTCCACCTTTTTACTTCTGTTTTCTCTCTGCTTCTCCACCCTCTTTCCAAGTAATTTCACTAAGAATTGTAAATAACAGCAGTCCTAAAACAGTTATTTTCATCAATTTTAAAAGTCCAGCTATTCCATGTTTGTTAACCTGTCTCCAAAGTCTTTTTCAATATCAGCTTAAGGCCCCTGCAACATTCTATGGCCCATGTGAATTAAAAGTTTTCATTCTTTCTCTTTTTCTTTTTCTCCCGCCCTCTCACCTGGGACGTAGATTTTTCTTCTCGAGAGCGTCCTCTCAAAACGTAAGCAATTTCCTACCGAATTCAGGCCTTTTTTCGAGCTCAATCGCGGTTTCTCCCGCCTACGCCCATCAGAGTTTCCTTTCCTCTGGTACCTGGCGTTATTTTCTTTTTCACGGCGGACGTCCCTCAGCGTTAAATATAGGCTGGTACCTGACGTCTGGTCCGTATTTCTTCCTGATTCAGGATAAGGCTTAGGTCCCTGTTCCGGGCGCCATATGTAGCAGTTATTAATATAATAAATAATAAGTCCCATGGGGACCATAGCGACACCAACGTGGTGTGTAACAAGACAGAGAGAGTTTATTCAAGGAGTCCCAGCTTATATAGCAGTTTCAAATGCTGCCACGTCACACAGGTAACTTCTTAAGCCAATCCCATACAAGCATTCAACAGAGCATGTGTGACAGAGTACTTAGAACTACAACTCCCACGATGCTTTGCAGCACCTGGTGTAACCAGACCCCACAGGGGTGCAGATGCTGACAGGCCCTTCCACACTGGCAGGGGTTTCACAGGACAGAGCTGAGCACCAGCACAAGTCCCTTCCCCTGCCAGCTCTGCAGAGTGGGGCTGCATTCAAGAGCCCGTGGGCAGAGGCCCTGCCCTTCACTGCACACATGGCCAGCAGCACCCAGGGCTCCAGCACAGAGCTAAAGGAAGGACTGCTAGAAAAACAAAAGTGTCTGTGTGCGACAGAGGGAGGGGAGGGGAGTGTATGGGAATGGCTTTGATTTGGCTCAGATAGGGCCCCTTTATTGTCACTGTTTTTTCTCCTGAGACAGGAATATCCAGTAGCAGCCAATGCCCAACAGCAGCTCCATGGCCCAGTTCCTCCTCCTGGCATTGGCAGACAGGTGGCAGCTGCAGCTCCTGCACTTCTGGCTCTTCCTGGGCATCTCCCTGGCTGCCCTCCTGGGCAACGGCCTCATCCTCAGCCCCACAGCCTGCGACCAGCACCTGCACACCCCCAGGGACTTCTTCCTGCTGCACCTCTCCCTCACAGACCTGGGCTGCACCTGCACCACTGTGCCCAAAGCCATGCACAGCTCCCTCTGGGACACCACAACCATCTCCTACCAGGGATGTGCTGCACAGCTTTTTCTCTGTACCTTTCTCATCTCAGCACAGTTTTCCCTCCTCACCATCACGTGCTACGACTGCTACGTTGCCATCTGCAAAGCCCTGCACTACGGGACCCTGCTGGGCAGCAGAGCTTGTGCCCACATGGCAGCAGCTGCCTGGGCCTCTGGGTTTCTCACTGCTCTGCTGCTCCCAGCCAAGACATTTTCCCTGGCCCTGTGCCAGGGCAATGCCCTGGGCCAGTTCTTCTCTGAGATCCCACACCTCCTCAAGCTCTCCTGCTCCCATTCAGGCTACCTCAGGGAAATTGGGACACCATCCTGGACCATGAAAAGCAAGTCCTGTGGAGACACGGCACTCCAGAAAAACTGGAGTTGGGCAGCAGGACTCCTCTCAGAAATAACCCTGTGGACAGCTGGGCCAGAGAGCTGGGCATGAAGTGGATGTATCATATTCCCTGTCCTGCACCAGCCTCGGGCAAAGTTGAATGGTAGAGTGGACTCTTAAAACCACATGGAAAGCAATGGGCAGTGGGACCTTCATACTCTGGGATCTGCATTTAGCAAAAGCCATCTAGTTAGTTAATACTGGAACCTGAAGAGAGAAATCTCCAGGCCAGTTTAGTGTGTAAGAGAAGCTAAAAAGAGCAGGTCCTTTAAGCAGGCCCACAGGCCTGGGGGAACACACACGACGTGTCCTCCCAGGCAATGGTTCGACAGTTGTATAAGATGGTCCGTCCAACCCCAGAACTATCCACCCCCCAGTCCTGCCCCCCAACATGCCCCAATTGGGTTTGGGGTCTTTGGGACCCCTTCTTCCTCATCTTGATCTTCTTCACAGCATGTCCAGTCCTTGGAGCGCCTCCAAAGTTCTGGCTTTGTTGTGGTATCTTGTTGTCCAGGCCTGGGGTGCCACGTTGTCCAATAGAGTTGTTTTTCTACAATTCTACCTAGTAAAGAAGTCTAAACACGCTAAAGGAATTGAGAAAGTTTGATATTGAAATGGTTTGACCCTGGCAAGATACCAGAGGCTTCTTAAAACCACTTTACTGCCTCTTCTTCTCCCCTCTGCATCTGGACAGAGGAGAGTAAAAAATCTGTAAAGGAATTTTCATGAGTAGAGATTGGGATTGAGAGAAAGGCCATTATTAACAGACAAAACAAACTCAAAGTACAGATAAAACTTAGTTTTATTACTAACAGACTAAAAAAAAAAGCTAAATTCAGTGCTAAACAGACTAAAAAAAAAAAGTTAAATTCATTGCTAACAGAATAAGAGCTAAAGAGTAAAAGAATAAAACTGTCTTAAAACAAAACACCTTCTTCCCCTCCCCCTCCCATCTTTCTTTCTCAGCTGTTCCTTCCCCCCAGCTATGCAGGAGAAGGGGGGGGGTGTGGTTTGCAGTCCAAATATTGTTGTTTTCCATTCTTTGGGTAGCAGCATCTTTTATAATCAGCTTTTTGCAGTCCAGAGATCTTCTATGGTTCCAAGGGGACTCATATTACCATAGTCTTTAGCACAGGGGGTAATGGCTCTGAGTCCTTTCCCTGTTTCCAGGGGGTCCCTTCCCACGGGAGACAGTCCTTGACAGATCTCTCCAGAGGGAGTCCATCCAGCCCTCCGACAACAATTTGTTTCAATTGTTGCCCCGTGGATGACTCCCCAAGGGGGTGCAGTCCTTCATGGGTTGAGCTGTATCCATGTGGGAATCCTCCCAGGGCTCCAAGTTCTACCTGGGAAAACTTGCTTGCAGGCGTGGGCGTCCCTCTCCACGGGCCACAGGTCTCCAGCAGGGCTTGGCTCCATCGCAGGCCTCCCACACGGTTATGACTTCTTCCATGTATCTACCTGCTCCAGTATGGACTTCTCCACAGACTGCAGGAAGCTTTCTACACCCTGAAAGTCTTTCATGGGCTGCAGGGGCTTCAGCTTTGCCCTGTTTCTGGGGAAGAGGGAGGGGGAAGGCCCCCTCCCTTCTCTTTGCCCCCCCTCCTGCTGCAATGACCTTGGTGACTGCTTGCTCTCTCTCAGACTGGAATTTCTTCTGTGCCACACAGCCTTCTCTTCCTCTGTTCTTCAATATGTGCTCACAGAAGCGCATTTTCATTGGCTCAGCCTTGGCCAGGAGCAGGAAATTCACCTGGAGCTGGCTATCTTTGGCTTTTCATAGGCCAGTGAAAGCTTCCAGTAGCTTCTGACTGAAACCACTCTATAGCCCCTTCTGGCTATTAAAACCCATGACACTCTGCCAGGGATGGAGTCTCTTGCCACAAGGAACTGCGGTGCTGAGATATTCCTTCTCCTGCTCCTGCCATACTGCATGGGGAGAGAGCCCTGGCCTTGGGAACACCTGCTTTTGCTGAAGGAGACAACCCCCTGCACGTTGCTGCCCAGGATCCTGATGTGGCACTGCCGCAGCTTCCTGGGAGCCATGGCTTGGGCACCGGTGTCTCGGGGACAGGAGCTGCTGGGCCACCTGCTCCTGGCAATGCCTCACTGCAATGGCCTGGGCTCCCACTCTTCCCTGCAGCCTTTTCCTGCCCATGTGCATGTTCAGCCAGGAGCGGGCTCTGCTGAGAGCTGCAGCTCCAAGGGACCAGGGACTCCTATCGACAGAGGCTCATCCATCTGCAGGCCAGCAGGTCTCACCAACGCTCTGGCAGGATGAAGGCTCTGTCCAGAGGTAATGCAGGTGTGCAGGAGATATTCCCTTTCTTGGTCCTCCACAGATGGAGAAATAGAGCGCCCTGGAGATGGGAACAGCTGCCTTTCCCACTGGAGGATCTTGTCCAGCACCTTCCCATATGGCACTGCCATGGCGTCCGTGGAGCCATGGACTGGGCACTGGCAGCATCCCCTTGCTAGTCTGTCATTCTCTCTGCACAGCTTTGTCTAAATCTTCCTCTTGGTTTCCCATTCCAGGTGCACTGGAATACAGGCACTTCAGGAATGATCCCAGGGGGACAGTCCATAATCCTGTCTTGTAGGCTCATGAGAAGAAGAAAGCTCTACTGAACAGAAGCAAAAGAGAAACAAAAATCTAGAAAAATATTTACCAGTCTCATCTTAAAACAGAAGTCAAAGCAGTGCAACAGAACATCGAGCCAACTACAGTTTTCATGACAGCTTTGATACAGCTTGGAAGTCAGAGTTTGAACCAGGAATTGCAAAATATCCATGTACTGCTCCTAGCAAGTTTTATTAAACTCTTCATTTCTATTTCTGTCCTGCTTTCTGGCATACAAAGTTTGTCTGCAGGTCAAAGAAGGACAGACCCAAGCTTGTATAGGAACTACTTTTCTTCAGCTCATGCACGTTACCGGGCTGTGAATATTCTTGACTTCTAATCGTTGAAACATCAACTTTGCAAGAGAGATTATTAACAGGAAAAATAGCCCTGTCAGGGGGTGGGGTTCCTGTCAAAACAAGCTCGATGACCTTAAAGGGTCCCCTTAAAATCAGAGACTGCTGAGGGACAATTTTTTCTGCTCCACAAAAGCAGTGCTCTCCACAAATAAGCCCTTTTCCCAGGGGCATCTTTGACACGGCGTGAATAAAACCCTACAGGCCTGGTGGGATCATCAGGGCCTCTCTGCCATCAGTGTATGGACATTCTGGAGCTTGCAAATCCCCCCTCAGTTTGTGCTGGATCAGTGGGGTGTATGGGGCCTAGTGAGTGGTGTGTGTTGGCCTCAAAAATCAAGAGTTGTGGGGCTTCTTCGTGAAGGGGTCCAATCCCACCTTGCTTTTTTCCACAACAAATCATGTAAGGGTCATGCAATTATTGAAAAATGGGGATGTGTTTTCTCCAGAAGATCAGCAGGCCTAAAGCATGCTGCAAATCCTTTTTCTTCTCTGGTGGTTTAAGTTGGTGTAGGCAGGTGAGCATGTCTGGGGGAATACAAAGCATTCCTCCCCTCCACCAAATTCCCAGGAATTTTACTTCTTGTGAAGGAGGTTGTACCTTTTCAGGAGGGACATGTAAGTCCAGGGACTCAAGACGCCTGATAATGTCTGTTTGGGTTGTTTGCACAGGTGCAATTTCCTTTCCTGCTACCCAACTGTCATCAATATATTGGTACACTGTTAGTGCTGGTGCAGGAGGAATGAGTGACAGTTCCTGTGCCAGTGCATGATGTGCTAGAGTGGGTGAGTGTTTAAATCCTTGTGGGAGACGGGTAAAAGTGCATTGCGGGCCCTCCCCGTGAAAGCAAAGCGCTCTTGATCCTTTTCCTGCAGGGGAACCATAAAAACCATGTCTGTGATGTCAATAGTGGCCATCATTTGATGGGCTTGTTCTCGGATGGTAGCTATGAACTCAACTGTATTTGGGACTGCTGCAGTGAGGGGCCCCTATTTGTGTTCAGACTTGGGGAGTCTCCCGTCAGCCTCCAGTGACCATTTGGCTACGGATGGATGTCCCAGTGTGTTAGGATACATGTCCGGAATAAAGACAAGTACAACAGTCATTCAAACACTACAAAATATCTTTTATTGCAGTGAGTGTAAAAAACTATTAGCAAAGAGAATCAAAAGCTAAACAAGAATACAAAAAGCCTACCTTATCTATTGGTGTTCATACAATACTATGAACAGCCTCTATTACAGTATTAGCTAGTAAAAGGGGAATTAAAGGGATACAGTATTAGCTAGTAAAAAGGAATTAAAGGGATACAAGAAAAAGGATATGAAATGTTTGCTTTCCTGGTTGCTTCCTATCAATAAACTGTGCTTACCTGCACAGACAGGCCAGGGCTACCAGGATCTGCAGGGGCTGGTCGGTGCCCGTGCTTAGCGGGTGTCCCCACAGAGCAACACAGTGTGGATGGAAGGATGAACATCACTCGACCCAGCAGTCCTGACACCCCATTGATCAGCTCTACATTACACTACGTAGGGCCAGGATGCAGTATAAGGTGGTGCTTGAGTGGCAGCCAAACAGCGCCTGTTCATCACCTCATGGCAACAGTCTGCACATACTCTACTGCAGGGCAAGGGGCGAATGACCCCTGCCCACATCATCTTCCTCTCTCCATCACCTTCCTCACCCCTATGTACAACCTCTCCCATTCTGTTTCAAGGGTATTTGTATCTATCTTGCAGAATGTGACCAAGCCAAGGAGGAACTCAGCTATGATAATAAGGGACATCTAGTTAACTTTGCTAAAGGCACAATGGACCTTACAGTCAACTTGTGCAGTAAAGTTACATTGTACAATGGCTGGTTTCACATGCTAATAGAATCACTTTCTCACCCCTCTATGCTCCACTGATCATCTGAATCAAAAGTATCCCCCTTACAACGGGCCACACGAGAGAATTGTAAGGAGAATGTGTTGCAATCACTATTCCTCTTTCTTTTCAATCTCCAAAAACTGCAGTGATTGCTTCTCTGGCTGCCAAGGGGAAGGGGTAAGGTTTGACATTGGTCACTGGGGAGGGAGGAAGAGCAGGGGCAGGACTTAGTAAACACAGACATGGGATTTCTTTTCCAAAAGCCCATATTTGTACCAACCTCAGTGAAACTCTTTGGGAAGCACTTTCCTCAAGGAGCAAGCCCCTTGCCTCCAAAGGCAATTGCTTAAACCTGTACTTTACTTGGGGAACACCAACACACACAAGAAACGCTGGCAAGGCTGAATTCCTTCTGCTCCTTGTAGAACAGGCACTACAGCTCCAAGTATGTTTCCTGGTGTAAGCTCAGACTCCCAGCCCCAGGCCCTCTGCAGACACAGCCTGGCTGCTGCCATCTTCTCATCCCTGAACTCCTGCCTCCAGGACCGGCAGCAAACCTCGACACCAGATCCCTGTTCCTGCAGGATGCTCTTGTGAGCAACATCCAGGGCTCTCCACTGTGCACAGAGCATTTTTCCTGCCTGCTCTGAACAGCCTCTGGGCACTAGAGCACAACCTGGCTGGCCCTGGTGGCAGCAAACCCCAGATGCAGGCATAGGAAGAAGCAGTGGCTGTTCTGCAGCAATGTCCAAGACAGACTGGAAGGGTCCCCTCCCTCTGGCCTCCTTTGGTTTGATTTCTGACTGTGTCTGATGCAGGGGCTACGATTCCTGAACTGTGGGGAACAGACCTGGCCACAGTCTCCAGGCACTGCCTGGCAGTGCTCCCTGCAGTGGGATGAGCACGTGTCTGTGTCTCAGGCAGTGTGTGCTGCTTCTTTCTTTGCTTTCAAGCACGCCCAAAACTCACTGTTAAGCCAGGATGGTTGGGGGTTCTGCCTTCTTTTTCCCATTTGCTCGTAAACTGGGCCATCTTTGCAGCAGACCCCAAAGGATTGACTTCCCTCCATCCTGGAAGCTGAGCCATACGAGGCCCTGCTTCAGCTTCTGCTGCTTCTTCCCTCCATTCCAGAAAGGCCTGGATTTAGAGTTCAGAAGCCCATACATGTGTTTTTGAGGTGCCTGCATGGAGGAGAGGTTCAGCAGCTGCACCCCAAGGCTCATGTCCCATCCCAGTCTCTAAGGATGGCAGCAGTGCCACCAGTGTGGGACGCCTGAGTGTGGCAGGTGAGTCTGCCCTCAGGCACGGCCATGGAAGGCAGTCAGGATGACAGGCTGCCCCTGAAGCTGCCACACGCTGCTGTGAGACTGGGCAGTCAATTTAAAGCCCTTGTGGCCACTTTTCCTGAAGCCTTTTCCAAAGCCCATGCAATTGTGCCCGCAGCATCCCCGCTTTTGGCATCCTGGCCGGTGTGGGTGCCTGGCTGAGGAGGCGCAGGCACTGTGGGTGCTGCTCTCCTGTGCACAGCCTGCTGCTGGGGGCTGTGGCGCGGAGCCGCTCGGGCAGCAGCGACTGCGCAGGCCTGCCCGAAGAGCCCAGCGCCCTGCCCGTGGTGGCAGCAGCTCTGCAGGCCCAGAGCTCTGGCTCGGCGGGCTCTGGGCCACAGCCCTGTGGGCTGGGCAGCTGCGGGGGCACAGGAGCTGCAGAGGAGCCCGCACGCCCCAGGGAAGGCAGCAGCGGGTGGGGCGCAGGCTGCTGTCCCACAGGCAGCTGCAGCAGTGGGCAGGGGCACAGTGCCAGCCCCGCACCCCGGGGATTGGGCTCTGGGGCTTTAAGGCTCTCCTTACCAGGCACTTGCCCAACCTCCAAGGCTCCTCTGTGTTCACCAGGTGCCCAAGATCCCTCCTCTTCAGGGACCTGCTCACAGCCAGCAGTGCTTTCCAAGAGGCCTGCAGAGCAACCAAGTCCAGGACCAGGCATCGCAGCCCAGGCCACAGGACCCCTGTCCCTGCACCAAGGCCAGGAGGAGGTGGAGCCCAGGAGGTGCCAGGGCAGGAGGCAGCCCAGCCCCCTCCCACAGGGACACCAGAGCCCAGGAGTCCTCACCTTTTTCACGACCACTTTCTCGTCATGCCAGTGGAAGTAGAGCGGGAGCAGACTCAGGCACACGTGTGGCTTCAGGGGCCTCTTTCCTGCTCTCTCTCTCTCAGTTTTCACCACACGAGTGAAGATGACCATGGAACCCTCCCCCACTCTGCTGTTGTCCTGGTGGAAAGAAAGAGGAAAAGACCTCAGCACCAGCTTCTCCAGGCCGCCCTGGGTACAGGCCTGAAAATCCACAGGGCACAAAGTTTTGCAGCAGTACCCAGAGCCTGGGGCAGGGGCACAGAGCCTTACGTGGTCAAACAGAGAGGTGGAGGCAGCTGGGCAAGGCAGGATTGCAGCAGCAGAGAGCAGCAAGCAGGAGGAGCAGAGTCTGGGCAGGGTCCCCAGGGTGCTGGGGAGAGACACAGCTTTGGCTAGTCCTTTGTCTGTCCAGGTTAAGAGCGTATGTTTAATTTGTAGGACACCTCTGCATCTCGCTGCGGCAAATGGCCGTGCAGATGTCGTTAAATATCGGATAAGAAAGAACAGCCAGCCGAACCTCGCTGACAGCTTCAAGAGAACGGCACTGATGAAGGTGTGTGGAATGCCTCACGATCTTGTAGGTGGGGTTGGTGCTGGTGTGTTAAAGAGGAGGTGTCTGGCAGGATTCCTTGCAGCGCAGGCCCATAGAAACATGCAAGTTGCATTCAGCATGGCATGGGCCTCTGTTAGCTAATCTTGGAAGATGCTCTTCTATCGCAGCATTTTGGAGCTGAGGGAGCTGTGACGCAGGGAGATGTAAAAGTTGGAAGTCCTTCCCCTTCCATGTGTTGTTCCCAGGCAGTACAGCAGGAGCAGGAAGAATGTGTTGCTATTCTGCTGGAACACGGTGCCGACCCGAATCTGGCGGATGCTGACGGCAACACTGCCCTTCACCTGGCTGTGCTGTCTAAAAATACAGCTGTGGCAGGGCTGTTACTCGAGCATAATGCCAAGAATGATGCTCAGAACCAGGTAACCTTGGCATGTGGGTAAAACTGCTCTTTCAAACAGGTGCAGAGCTTGTCTGTGTTTTTCTAATGGGGATTATTTATCCTTTTTAGAGGGGATTTACCCCCTTAAAACTTGCAGACTTCCCACAGCATGAGGAGATTCTAGAGTGCCTTCTGGCAAAAGCAGCTGACAGGCATGCTCAAGCCCAGTGTGAAAGGTTTATCAAAACAGCACCCAGGTCTTCTCAGTAGTCTGAAAGTGTGACCGAGAGCAGGGGCATGGCAAGGAGCTTGGAAAAGGAGGAGGAGCCAGGTGGAAGCAGTTCCTTGTGTGACTGGTAAAAGCAGATCTGCACTTGGCTGCTCTCATACCTTAGGGGCTCGTCCTTTGCCCTCTGAGGTCTGCAAGAAAGCCTTGTGTGTGGTGCCCTCTCCCCACACAGCCCCAGAGCCAGCGGGACACTTGCCATGAGCTCAGCAGCCAGGCTGCTCTGCAGGACAGGGAGGTTCAAGCCAAGGCACAGCTGGGGCGTTGAGTGCTCTGAAGGGAAGCGTTGGCAGAAAGAGAAGCAACACTGTCCGAGGGGACACGAGGGGCTGACACCGCACCTGAGGAGAAAACTCCCTGCCATGCAGATGGTCAGGTGGTCGAATGGCCCCAGGAGTTTGTGCAGCCACATCTGTGGGGACTTTGTAGAGCAGTGCAAGGAGCCCTGGACAGCATGGCCTGACCTCGGAGTTGAGGCTGCTTTAGGGAGGCCCCTTCTAAGCTGAATTCTCCAGTGCTTCCATGTGCTTGGCTTTGCTTTCACGGAGCTTGTAGGAAGAGGGGAGGAGCTGTTTTGGGAGCAAGCAGGGGAGAAATGATGCAGGATCAGACATGTTTCAGATTAAATTTTGGATGCTTTAGGACTGCTCTTGTGGTTCCTGGAACCCATGAGGCTCACCTGGAGAAAGATAATCTGCGCTTGCAGAAGGAGTTGGACAGGGTTGATGCTGAGGTATGGAAAGTCTGTCCTTACAGGGATAAAGTTGGGGGTGCCAGTTGCTCCCTATACATCATGAAAACAGACAAAACAGTCTTCTGGGAGCCAGGATGACAGAGACCCAAGGAAGCAGCAGTTACACTGGGCTTTGATCTGCCTCTGTCCCTCCGGCCCCCTGCCCCACAGCCCTCCATGATGAGGCAGAGCTGCCTCTCCTTAGGGTTTCACCGCTTGCCTGTCATGGGGGCTGGGGCTGCTCTCTCTCTGCTACATTCGAGGTCTTCCTGGTTTAAGAAGACTCCCCACGCACCCCTGGTGTGATTTTCAACTCCAGAGCAGGTCTGTGGAGCAGTTCACCTGGCTGCCCTGGCTGAAATGGTGGTCATCAGCTTGTCAGTGATGCCATCCTTCCTGGCCCCACCACACTGAAGCAGAGCTGCCTCTCCTCAGGCATCCACTGCTTCCTGCTCAGGGGCTGCTGGGCGCCCCTCTCTGCACTACAGTCGGGGTTTTTCCCACTTCAGAAAGCTCCCCATGCTGCCCTGGTGCAATCCTGGGCTCCAGAGCACATGTGCCGGAGCAGTTCACCTCCAACACTTGCCAGACGCCTTCCTTTAGCAAGATGAACTGTTCCATGCATCTTTTCATGGAGTAGCAAGCAAGGCAAAACAAGAAGCGCCACAGGTCACAAAAAAGGTCGGAGGGGCAGTGTGGGTGCTTAGAACCGTGCTGTAGGAAATCAGTGGAGGGATGGGAGAGGCTGCTGTAAAAGAGGACAAAGGAATACAGCTGGTGTTCATTGGGGAGCAGAAGTGAAGCTCTGAAGGTACTTGAGTTGATTGCAGTTCTCTGGGCAGAGGGTATGCACACACACATGCAGCACAGCAGTTCTTTGGCAGCAGCTGGCTCCTCTGTGGGAAAGCTCACCTGACAACTGTGGGTTCTTACCGTGATTTTACAGTTGCGGGAGGAGGAGGAGGAGGAAAAGCATCTTCAGCCTGAGCACTGTGTTCGTGACTCGACGATTGCCTTTGGCGATAAGGAAAGAGAAGCAATAACTTCTTCCCAGAAACTGCAGGGCCTCCTGTTGGCATCTTCCGAGACTGATACTGCTACAAAACAACTGGAAGAACACGTGCAACAGTAAAAGAGTAACACAGCGAAGCGAGGTGTCTGTCGCTTTGGGGCATTGGGTGGAAACAGCAGGGGAGTCAGTCTGATTTTGAAGGAAACTTCTGCTTTGGATTCTGTCACTTAACACAGTTTGTCTGGAATTGGATTTTCTGGTAAGGAGACCTGTATTTCTTCTTAAGCTTTGAAAGTGAAAACACCAGACTGGAAACCCCTGTCCAACAGCTGAGCAAAAGCTCTGAAGCTCTGCAGAGAGACCTGCAAACCTCTGCCTCAGTAAGCGGCTCATAAATTTCCTTTTTTATGACTCTTGAGCCTAGTTGCCCATTTCTGTGGGGAAATTGTAAGGTGAAGTTTTCCTGGAGAGCCGAGGGCAGCTCAGTTTCTGTACTCTCCTCAGTAGAGGCTGCTCAGAAAGCAGCCTGGTCCTTTCCCCCTGAGGGTATTTTTTTATGGTGGACAATAGAGGAATTATTACATGACAACTTACGAGTGTAATCATGAGCTCCAAGGGACCTGGAAGTATTGCTCCCAGAAGCATGTCACAGATTCTTAAGTAGGTCTAAAGTGTCTTCTTTCTGTCAGGGAATCTTTCAAGTGCTTTCTATGCTCGTTTCCAGTAGATGATAAATACAGTTTCACTGGCCACCCCCTTTAGAGGTTTTCCCAGAATTCACTGCCTTTAGATCACGCTGAGTTTCCCTTTCTGTTCTTTTTTCCTGTGTACAGGTTGGTGAACTTTCCCAGCAGCTGGACATGGAGCCTAAAAGAGGCATGCAGTTAGAGGCTGCAAAGCAGGATTGGCAAGAAGAGCTGTCCACTCTGCGTGAGAAGTGTGAAAAACTGGAGAAGAGCAAATGCCAGCTGCAAGAAGAGGTGACAAAACTCCAGCATCATTTGGAGACTTTTATGCTGGATGGCAGCCAAACAGAACAATGGAAAAGAGAGGTGGAAGAACAAGCTGAGCAGGAAATAAGTCAAAAGCTACAAGACATCAGTCTCGTTTTGAAGTAAGTGAATTTCTCACCAGTGTCCGTGGGCGCTACGTAAACTTCTGTTGTGGCCGTGATTTCTGGTATTTTCCTTTCACTCCTGCATTCTGTGTGTTAATGTTGTACTTCTGTCTGTCCTGAAGGCAGTGGGAGGAGGGAAGATGGTTGGGCAGCAGTGCTGTCATGGGTGTGTGATGTGCCGGCAGGTCCCTGAATCCAAAGCCTGCCCAAGGCATATTTCCAGTTTGCAGTGCCTGGGGGGGATCTCTGTCCGCTGCTCTGGTTCTCGCTGCTCATCCTTGAATGGGTTTGGCAACTTGCAGCTGTCATGGCCAGACCTACGGGTGCTGCTTTGTCCTTGTAGGGGGGAAAGTGCTCAGAAAAGGAGTCACTGAAATGACAGGGGTGGGGTAAGGGGGATGCAGGTGGGGGATGCTCTGATTGTCTTTGAAGCATCCTTTTTGATATGCCCTGTCCTGCAGATACAGTGTCTTTTCATTGGTAGCTTTGACTAGGAGTGCTAATTTGGGCTTCTTTCTGAATGAAGAGAATTATTAACCCTGGTAGCTCCTGGGTTCTGCCTTGATTGCTGCTGCAACTGAGGAGGCACAACCGCCTCTCTGAGCAAAGCCCTGAAATTGGGTGCATGCCATTTTCTGCTGGGGAGAGTTCTCTTTTTCTTGTGGAGCCTGAAGGTGCACTGTCTCCTTCAGGCACAGGCAGCCCACCAGGACACAGGCCCTCTGCACAAGCTCAGATCAAAGGATGTGCTGGTTTTGGACGCTCTTCATCCCCTTGGCTTTTAGAAGTCGAGGAATAGTCAAGGACGTGGAGGGGAACTTTGCGAAAGCGTTGCTGCCCAAGGTGACTCTTTGTGTGCTTCTGAATGTTTCAGAGCCAAGGAGAGACTTGCAGAGGCCAACACGAAGCTCCTTCGGGAGCGCCAGAGAAGCAAATCTGCAGTCACAAGCAGTGCTGTCAGCGGACATCTGGCTGCAATTCCACTTCTGGATTCAGCTGGCCTGGGACACCTTGGGAACAGTCTGGGACTGAGCAGAACTCTCGGCCTCAGAATACAACTGAGCCACATGTGGTAAAGCGGACGACTTTTGGTCATCAGGTTTGTACAAATTTTCCAGAATGGTCAAAGGCCAAAAACTATTGAAATCAAAGCACTGAGCTGTGTAACTACATTCTTTGACAAGAGCAACTGTGGTAAAGAGCACTGGGGCAGGAACTTCCCACTTCAGTTCGACATTACGTTTACATGTATGGTCCGTGTGACCCATTTCAAATGGTTGATGTCACCATGAGTGCCAAATGCCACCAGACACCTGTGAGACACCTTTTTCTTCATCACTGATCTTTGTTCTAGCATTTTCTTCACTGGACCTTGCTTAATATGTTACTCTGGGTAGGAGGAAGTTTCCTGTACCACGAGGACAGGCATTACAGAAAGAACTTGTGAGGTAATTAGTGCTGTAGCATCTGCAGGGACTATTCTGCAGGCAAGCACTAGAAAGGAAGCAAACTTCAAGGACCCAATGCAAAAGGGTGAAAAGGAGAAGATACGGAGGGGCAGGGAGCACAGAACAAGTGAGGGAAAGAAAGGACAGAGAGAGGGGAGAGATGTTAAAAGAGGGAAAATTAAAATTAAATTTCAGAGGCTATTATTTATTTCCTCTGAGCAGGCAAAAGCTACTGCAGGTAGAAGAAGCATCTCTCTTCTCGTTCCTCTCTCTGGTTAAGCTACAAGAATGAAGGCCTAAAGGGTTTTCCCAAAGTTTCTCGGATCTGCCGTGGACCACCTGCACTGGCAGCAGGGTCTGGGCTAAGCTGTCAGGGCTCTGTGATTCAGGGCTGCCCTGTGCCCAGTGAGCACTGTGACACAGCGGCGAGCCACCCTGGTTGTGGGTGGGGGGATTGAAGGAGCCCTGGGGTGCCCACTGCCAGGAGAGCAGCTCCCGCAGGAGGCAGCATCTCCCCTGGTGCTTTGGCACGGCTGTGCCAGAGGGTGCCAAAGACAGAGATGGAGAAGGTTTGCGAGCATGCAAATTGCCAGCCCCGCCAGCAGAGCCTGGAAACAAGGGGCCAAGTGAGGGCTGGGGCAGGAGGGAGAGGCTGCTGGTGACACAGGGTTGGGACAGGGCTTGCTGGCCTTGGGAGATGCTGTGCCAAGGCAGCTGCCTCCATGCCATCCCACCTCCTCCTTTTCCTTCCTGCGGCTGGGCAACCCCCAGCAACAGGCAGCCCCTGCGGAGAGCTGGGCCAGGCCTCGTCCCTCCACGGGGACAGGCTGCCACCGCTCCCCGGCCAACAGAGCTTGCAGGGCACCAGGACCCACCCAACCATTGTGCAGGGCAAGATGGAGCCTTTGCAGGGGCTGCCGACGAGCCGCCAGGCCCGCCCCAAGCTCAGGGCTTCCTGTGGCAAAGCCACCCTGCCAGGGCAGCAGCACAGCCTGCAGGAGAAGGAGCTCCCACAGCCCAAGGGCCAGGACCATCTTGCCTCCCTGACGTGGCTTGATGGCAGAGCCGGGCAGGGCAATGCCAAGGACGGGATGGCACGGCATCAGACGGGACAGGGGATGAGCCTCCCTCTCCTGGGGCAGCCGCTGCATGGCTCCGCTGCAGCCCCTTCATCTCCCCTGCACAGCCCTGGCCCTGCAGCTCCTGCTGCCATGTGCCCAGCAGCATTTGCTGGGGGGAACCAGGAGACCCTGACGAAGCAAAGCACCACAGAACCCTTAGGGTTGGAAGGGTCGTCTGGAGATAATCCACTCCAACCTCCCTGCCAAGCCAGGCTCACCTCAGGCAGGTCACACAGCAATGCCTCCAGGGAGCTTTGGAATGCCTCCGGAGATTCCAGCACCTTCTTGAGCAGCCTGGGCCAATGCTCTGCCAGCCTCAGTGTCAACAAGTTCTTCCTCCTCCCGTTGAGGGAGTTCTCCTCAAGAAATGCCCCTCTCTCCTTTCTCATCTGCCAGGGAAAGCCAAAGCTGGAGAGTGGGAAGCGAGAACTGTCAGGCCTGGAGGGACTGGAGGCCATGCCAAGCACGCAGAAGGTGCTGCAGTGGCTCGAAGCCCATTTCCCCACTGAGACCTGGGCCTTGGACTGGGACTATGGCATTGACAAAGGGCTGTCCCGTGGGCTGCAGCAAGAGGACCTGGAATGTCCAGTGCCCTCGGAGATGCCGGAAGAGCACGGCAAAACCCAGGCATCCCAAAAAGTGCCAGAACACCACAGCAACCAAGGGCCATTTCAGTGCCAAGTAGGGCACAGCGACAGCACAGGAGGCAGTCAGACACCTGCAGAGTGTGTCTAAAGCTCCACCTTCTGCCACCGACACCGAGGAGGAGTCAGTCACGTCCCAAAGTCCAGCGCTGCCCCAGTGGTGGCAGGCCTGGCCCAGCCATCCCAGAGAGCAGCACCCAGGCCAGGCCGGCCCTGCCACAACCACAATCGCTGCCTGTGCACTGCCTGCTCTTCCCTGGCAAGAGCCCTTGGCACTGGCGGGGCAGGCAGGAGCTTGCCTGTTGCCCGTTGAGCCCCTTAGCCAAGCATCTCCTTCTCCCACGGCCACTCATGGCCCGGCGTGACGGCAACGACGCTCCCTGTTCAGGAGGGTGCTCAGGGCTGTGCCAGGCTGTTCCTTGGCACCTGAGTCCCACGAGAGCAGGAGCAGCAGTGCCGGGCTGCCAGTGCCAGGTAGCTGCCTGCAGGTGACCGTGCTGAGCCTCAGCAGCATCCGGCTGAGAGCGTGGCACAGGGAGGCACCACAGCCATGGCTCAGGGACAGCGCCTCGGGCATTTGGCTGCCCCAAGCGCACACTGCCAGCCTGGGCTTACCCAGGGATTCCTGTCACCAGCCTGGGATTGCCCGAAACACACCTTAGGACTTGAGCTGGATCACAGTTTCATCGCAGTGTGCCAATAGATAGATTAGATAGATTATAAGATATGTAGAGAGACAGACAGATATACAGATAGATTGTAGATAGATAGATAGATGTTAATAGATTATAAATTTTCTAAATAATAGCTTAAATTTCAACCAAAGTCTTGTGTGCATATGAACAAAGGGACTCAAATACAAAATGCTGAGATGAAGTCCAGTTCTAAATTTCAAAGGGCATTTTGATTACCTCTAAGCAGGTGACAGCTACTGCAGGTGTAAGAGCTGTCTTTCCTCTGGTCCTTATATCTGTTTAAGATAGAAGAATCCTAAAATAGAATGGGTTTCGGTGGTTTCTTATATCCTCACCCCCTCTGATGCCTCCTCGGCAGTCCTTTGCTGCAGCTCTTTCCACCTGGGGCAGCTCTTTGATTGTTTTTTTATTGTATTTTCCCTCTGTTATTCCATTCCCAGTTCCCATCTGCCTGCCCTCCCATGAGGCTCCTGCAGCACCACCGCTCCTCACCCAGCCCTGGGTCAGCTCTTGAATGAAATGGAGCGGCAGGGACCCCTCGGGGCAGCTTTTGATTCTATTGACCCTATTCTCTGTATTCTATTCTGTTCCCACCCCGTGTGTCCCTGGGTGCAGCTCTTTCAGGCACGGGCGGTGGAGACCCCCCGGTGCGACTCTTTTAGTGTATTTGACTGTATTGTCACTGTATTTTCCTCTATTCTGCACCCCCTGTCCCATGATGCAAAGCTCTCGGGTGAGCGGGGGGTGGGAAGGGGGTGGTCGGCGGGAAAAGGGGAGTCAGAGGGCATAAAAGGGGTGGTGAGACACCCAAAAAGTGGAGGGGGGCAGGGCTCTGAGGTTTGGGCGATGATGGGAAAGTGCTTAGAGAAGTCAGAAGACTGGGAAAAGGGCAGGGTGGGACCCACCAAACTGAGTGTGAGGGGGCTGGGGAATGGGGGATGATGTTGAAGGGGGGGGGAAATGAGGGTTGGGGATTGGGGGACCATGGAAAAGTGGGAGGAAGAGGGAGACGGTGTAAGGGGGATACTTTTGATTCAGATGATCAATGGAGCATAGAGGGGTGAGAAAGTGATTGTACAAGCATGTGAAACCAGCCATTGTACAATGTAACTTTACTGCACAAGTTGACTGTAAGGTCCATTGTGCCTTTAGCAAAGTTAACTAGATGTCCCTTATTATCATAGCTGAGTTCCTCCTTGGCTTGGTCACATTCTGCAAGATAGATACAAATACCCTTGAAACACAATGGGAGAGGTTGTACATAGGGGTGAGGAAGGTGATGGAGAGAGGAAGATGATGTGGGCAGGGGTCATTCGCCCCTTGCCCTGCAGTAGAGTATGTGCAGACTGTTGCCATGAGGTGATGAACAGGCGCTGTTTGGCTGCCACTCAAGCACCACCTTATACTGCATCCTGGCCCTACGTAGTGTAATGCAGAGCTGATCAATGGGGTGTCAGGACTGCTGGGTCGAGTGATGTTCATCCTTCCATCCACACTGTGTTGCTCTGTGGGGACACCCGCTAAGCACGGGCACCGACCAGCCCCTGCAGATCCTGGTAGCCCTGGCCTGTCTGTGCAGGTAAGCACAGTTTATTGATAGGAAGCAACCGAGAAAGCAAACATTTTATATCCTTTTTCTTGTATCGCTTTAATTTCCTTTTTACTAGCTAATATTGTATCCCTTTAATTCCCCTTGTACTTGATACCTTGGAGTTTTGATGTTTTAATTTTTTATTTTTGTAGACCTTAGAAGTAGTTATGTAGTAAATGTAGATTTTAGAGTAGCAGCATATTATCCCTTTACCCTTAACACACCAGCTCAAACCCCTGTTACCCATTCCCCTATCAATTCCCTAAATTCCATAGCCTGTTTAGTCTCTTTTTCAAGGTAGAATTGTAGAAGAACACCCTAACCCTACGGAACAAGGTATAGCCATAGACCCAACAACCTTCAGGCCTAGAATTCTGGAAGGCCTCCAAGGACATTACGTGCTCTGAGGAAGATGAAGAAGATGGGGTCCCAAAATGCCCCCAGACCCAATTCCCAAGAGGCGTGGCGGGGGCAGAACCTGGGTGGTGGCTGGACTGGATTGGGTGAAAATCATTATAAAAACTGTGGACATCTGTATTTCGAGAGCACGCGCTGGGGTATTCCAGAAAGCCTGGGGGCTCATTAAAACTTTTGTATCCTTATCTTATCTCCTACCTAATTTGGCTTGGAGTCTTTTTCCCCA
>NW_026087993.1:0-23119 GCF_022539395.1 Myiozetetes cayanensis
CCCCTCTGAGATTCCTGGAAAAATCTAAAAAAAAGACCCCAAAAACCCCAAAATCACCCCAAAAAGGGAGCCCCCAAAAGATCAAACAGAAAAACCTGGCCTTGCTCCCCCAGTTCCTCTGCAAAACCAACCCCAAAATCACCCAAAATACCCCAAAATCACCCCAAAATGATCCCAGGTGTGTGTAAATGATCCCAGATGTGTGTAAATGATCCCAGGTGTGTGTAAATGATCCCCAGGTGTGTGTAAATGATCCCAGGTGTGTGTAAATGCCCCAGGTGTGTGTAAATGATCCCAGGTGTGTGAATGCTAGGTGTGTGTAAATGATCCCAGGTGTGTGTAAATGATCCCAGGTGTTGTAAATGCTCTAGGTGTTGTGTAAATGATCCCAGGTGTGTGTAAATGGTTCCAGGTGTGTGTAAATGATCCCAGGTGTGTGTAAATGCCCCCCAGGTGTGTGTAAATGATCCCAGGTGTGTGTAAATGATCCCAGGTGTGATTGTAAATGATCCCAGGTGTGTGTAAATGATCCCAGGTGTGTAAATGACCCCAGGTGTGTGTAAATGATCCCAGGTGTGTGTAAATGATCCCAGGTGTGTGTAAATGATCCCAGGTGTGTGTAAATGCCCCCAGGTGTGTGTAAATGATCCCAGGTGTGTGTAAATGGTTCCAGGTGTGTGTAAATGACTCCAGGTGTGTGTAAATGATCCCAGGTGTGTAAATGATCCCAGGTGTGTGTAAATGCCCCCAGGTGTGTGTAAATGATCCCAGGTGTCTGTAAATGATTCCAGGTGTGTGTAAATGATCCCAGGTGTGTGTAAATGATTCCAGGTGTGTGTAAATGATTCCAGGTGTGTCCCAGGTGTGTGTAAATGATCCCAGGTGTGTGTAAATGATTCCAGGTGTGTGTAAATGATCCCAGGTGTGTGTAAATGATCCCAGGTGTGTGTAAATGCCCCCAGGTGTGTGTAAATGATTCCAGGTGTGTGTAAATGCCCCCAGGTGTGTGTCAAATGATCCCAGGTGTGTGTAAATGACCCCAGGTGTGTGTAAATGATCCCAGGTGTGTGTAAATGATCCCAGGTGTGTGAATGCCCCAGGTGTGTGTAAATGATCCCAGGTGTGTAAATGCCCCCAGGTGTGTGTAAATGCCCCCAGGTGTGTGTAAATGACCCCAGGTGTGTGTAAATGATCCCAGGTGTGTGTAAATGATCCCAGGTGTGTCCCAGGTGTGGTGTAAATGATTCCAGGTGTGTGTAAATGATCCCAGGTGTATCCCAGGTGTGTGTAAATGATCCCAGGTGTGTGTAAATGATCCCAGGTGTGTGTAGATGATTCCAGTGTGTGTAAATGATCCCAGGTGTGTGTAAATGACCCCAGGTGTGTAAATGCCCCCAGGTGTGTGTAAATGATCCCAGGTGTGTGTAAATGCCCCCAGGTGTGTGTAAATGATCCCAGGTGTGTGTAAATGCTCCCAGGTGTGTGTAAATGCCCTAGGGGTGTGTAAATGACTCCAGGTGTGTGTAAATGATCCCAGGTGTGTGTAAATGATTCCAGGTGTGTCCCAGGTGTGTGTAAATGATCCCAGGTGTGTGTAAATGCCCCCAGGTGTGTGTAAATGATCCCAGGTGTGTGTAAATGCCCCAGGTGTGTGTAAATGATTCCAGGTGTGTAAATGCCAGGTGTGTGTAAATGATCCCAGGTGTGTGTAAATGAATCCAGGTGTGTGTAAATGCCCCCAGGTGTGTGTAAATGATCCCAGGTGTGTGTAAATGCCCCCAGGTGTGTGTAAATGATCCCAGTTGTGTCAATGCCCCCCCCAGGTGTGTGTAAATGATCCCAGGTGTGTGTAAATGATTCCAGGTGTGTGTAAATGCCCCCAGGTGTGTGTAAATGACCCCAGGTGTGTGTAAATGATCCCAGGTGTGTGTAAATGATCCCAGGTGTGTGTAAATGATCCCAGGTGTGTGTAAATGATCCCAGGTGTGTGTAAATGATCCCAGGTGTGTGTAAATGATCCCAGGTGTGTGTAAATGCTCCCAGGTGTGTGTAAATGCCCCCAGGTGTGTGTAAATGATCCCAGGTGTGTGTAAATGCCCCCAGGTGTGTGTAAATGATTCCAGGTGTGCCCAGGTGTGTGTAAATGCCCCCAGGTGTGTGTAAATGATCCCAGGTGTGTGTAAATGATTCCAGGTGTGTGTAAATGATCCCAGGTGTGTGTAAATGATCCCAGGTGTGTGTAAATGATTCCAGGTGTGTCCCAGGTGTGTGTAAATGATCCCAGGTGTGTCCCAGGTGTGTGTAAATGATCCCAGGTGTGTGTAAATGATCCCAGGTGTGTGTAAATGACCCCAGGTGTGTGTAAATGATTCCAGGTGTGTGTAAATGCTCCCAGGTGTGTGTAAATGATCCCAGGTGTGTGTAAATGCCCCAGGTGTGTGTAAATGATCCCAGGTGTGTGTAAATGCATCCCAGGTGTGTGTAAATGCTCCCAGGTGTGTGTAAATGATCCCAGGTGTGTGTAAATGCCCCCAGGTGTGTGTAAATGATCCCAGGTGTGTGTAAATGATCCCAGGTGTGTCCCAGGTGTGTGTAAATGATTCCAGGTGTGTGTAAATGATCCCAGGTGTATCCCAGGTGTGTGTAAATGATCCCAGGTGTGTGTAAATGCCCCCAGGTGTGTGTAAATGATCCCAGGTGTGTGTAAATGATCCCAGCTGTGTGTAAATGATCCCAGGTGTGTGTAAATGATTCCAGGTGTGTGTAAATGATCCCAGGTGTGTGTAAATGCCCCCAGGTGTGTGTAAATGCCCCCAGGTGTGTGTAAATGATCCCAGGTGTGTGTAAATGATTCCAGGTGTGTGTAAATGATCCCAGGTGTGTGTAAATGATTCCAGGTGTGTGTAAATGATCCCAGGTGTGTGTAAATGCCCCCAGGTGTGTGTAAATGCCCCCAGGTGTGTGTAAATGATCCCAGGTGTGTGTAAATGCTCCCAGGTGTGTGTAAATGATCCCAGGTGTGTGTAAATGCCCCCAGGTGTGTGTAAATGCCCTAGGGGTGTGTAAATGACTCCAGGTGTGTGTAAATGATCCCAGGTGTGTGTAAATGATCCCAGGTGTGTGTAAATGCCCCCAGGTGTGTCCCAGGTGTGTGTAAATGATCCCAGGTGTGTGTAAATGCCCCCAGGTGTGTGTAAATGATCCCAGGTGTGTGTAAATGCCCCCAGGTGTGTGTAAATGATCCCAGGTGTGTGTAAATGATCCCAGGTGTGTGTAAATGATCCCAGGTGTGTGTAAATGATCCCAGGTGTGTGTAAATGATCCCAGGTGTGTGTAAATGATCCCAGGTGTGTGTAAATGCCCCAGGTGTGTGTAAATGATCCCAGTTGTGTCAATGCCCCCCCCAGGTGTGTGTAAATGATCCCAGGTGTGTGTAAATGATTCCAGGTGTGTGTAAATGCCCCCAGGTGTGTGTAAATGATCCCAGGTGTGTGTAAATGATCCCAGGTGTGTGTAAATGTCCCCAGGTGTGTGTAAATGATTCCAGGTGTGTGTAAATGCCCCCAGCTGTGTGTAAATGCCCCCAGGTGTGTGTAAATGATCCCAGGTGTGTGTAAATGCCCCCAGGTGTGTGTAAATGCCCTAGGGGTGTGTAAATGACTCCAGGTGTGTGTAAATGATCCCAGGTGTGTGTAAATGATTCCAGGTGTGTCCCAGGTGTGTGTAAATGATTCCAGGTGTGTGTAAATGCCCCCAGGTGTGTGTAAATGATTCCAGGTGTGTGTAAATGATCCCAGGTGTGTGTAAATGATCCCAGGTGTGTGTAAATGCCCCCAGGTGTGTGTAAATGATTCCAGGTGTGTGTAAATGATCCCAGGTGTGTGTAAATGATCCCAGGTGTGTGTAAATGATTCCAGGTGTGTGTAAATGATCCCAGGTGTGTGTAAATGCCCCCAGGTGTGTGTAAATGATCCCAGTGTGTGTCAATGCCCCCAGGTGTGTGTAAATGATTCCAGGTGTGTGTAAATGATCCCAGGTGTGTGTAATGATCCCAGGTGTGTGTAAATGATTCCAGGTGTGTGTAAATGCCCCAGGTGTGTGTAAATGCCCCCAGGTGTGTGTAAATGATCCCAGGTGTGTGTAAATGCCCCAGGTGTGTGTAAATGATCCCAGGTGTGTGTAAATGATCCCAGGTGTGTGTAAATGATTCCAGGTGTGTGTAAATGATCCCAGGTGTGTGTAAATGATCCCAGGTGTGTGTAAATGATTCCAGGTGTGTGTAAATGATCCCAGGTGTGTGTAAATGCCCCCAGGTGTGTGTAAATGATCCCAGTTGTGTCAATGCCCCCAGGTGTGTGTAAATGATTCCAGGTGTGTGTAAATGATCCCAGGTGTGTGTCAATGATCCCAGGTGTGTGTAAATGATTCCAGGTTGTGTAAATTATTCCAGGTGTGTCCCAGGTGTGTGTAAATGATCCCAGGTGTGTGTAAATGATCCCAGGTGTGTGTAAATGATCCCAGGTGTGTGTAAATGCCCCAGGTGTGTAAGTGCCCCAGGTGTGTGTAAATGATCCCAGGTGTGTGTAAATGATCCCAGGTGTGTGTAAATGATTCCAGGTGTGTGTAAATGATCCCAGGTGTGTGTAAATGATCCCAGGTGTGTGTAAATGATCCCAGGTGTGTGTAAATGATCCCAGGTGTGTGTCAATGATTCCAGGTGTGTGTAAATGATTCCAGGTGTGTGTAAATGATTCCAGGTGTGTCCCAGGTGTGTGTAAATGATCCCAGGTGTGTGTAAATGATTCCAGGTGTGTGTCAATGATTCCAGGTGTGTGTAAATGCCCCCAGGTGTGTGTAAATGATCCCAGGTGTGTGTAAATGATCCCAGGTGTGTGTAAATGATCCCAGGTGTGTGTAAATGCCCCCAGGTGTGTGTAAATGATCCCAGGTGTGTGTAAATGATCCCAGGTGTGTGTAAATGATCCCAGGTGCGTCCCAGGTGTGTGTAAATGATCCCAGGTGTGTGTAGATGACCCCAGGTGTGTGTAAATGATTCCAGGTGTGTGTAAATGCCCCCAGGTGTGTGTAAATGCCCCCAGGTGTGTGTAAATGATCCCAGGTGTGTGTAAATGCCCCCAGGTGTGTGTAAATGATCCCAGGTGTGTGTAAATGCCCCCAGGTGTGTGTAAATGATCCCAGGTGTGTGTAAATGATCCCAGGTGTGTGTAAATGCCCCCAGGTGTGTGTAAATGATCCCAGGTGTGTGTAAATGATCCCAGGTGTGTGTAAATGATCCCAGGTGTGTGTAAATGCCCCCAGGTGTGTGTAAATGATCCCAGTTGTGTCAATGCCCCCCCCAGGTGTGTGTAAATGATCCCAGGTGTGTGTAAATGATCCCAGGTGTGTGTCAATGATCCCAGGTGTGTGTAAATGATTCCAGGTGTGTGTAAATTATTCCAGGTGTGTCCCAGGTGTGTGTAAATGATCCCAGGTGTGTGTAAATGATCCCAGGTGTGTGTAAATGATCCCAGGTGTGTGTAAATGCCCCCAGGTGTGTGTAAATGCCCCCAGGTGTGTGTAAATGATCCCAGGTGTGTGTAAATGATCCCAGGTGTGTGTAAATGATTCCAGGTGTGTGTAAATGATCCCAGGTGTGTGTAAATGATCCCAGGTGTGTGTAAATGATCCCAGGTGTGTGTAAATGATCCCAGGTGTGTGTCAATGATTCCAGGTGTGTGTAAATGATTCCAGGTGTGTGTAAATGATTCCAGGTGTGTCCCAGGTGTGTGTAAATGATCCCAGGTGTGTGTAAATGATTCCAGGTGTGTGTCAATGATTCCAGGTGTGTGTAAATGCCCCCAGGTGTGTGTAAATGATCCCAGGTGTGTGTAAATGATCCCAGGTGTGTGTAAATGATCCCAGGTGCGTCCCAGGTGTGTGTAAATGATCCCAGGTGTGTGTAAATGATCCCAGGTGTGTGTAAATGATCCCAGGTGTGTGTAAATGACCCCAGGTGTGTGTAAATGACCCCAGGTGTGTGTAAATGATCCCAGGTGTGTGTAAATGATCCCAGGTGTGTGTAAATGATCCCAGGTGTGTGTAGATGCCCCCAGGTGTGTGTAAATGATCCCAGGTGTGTGTAAATGATCCCAGGTGTGTGTAAATGCCCCCAGGTGTGTGTAAATGATTCGAGGTGTGTCCCAGGTGTGTGTAAATGCCCCCAGGTGTGTGTAAATGATCCCAGGTGTGTGTAAATGATCCCAGGTGTGTGTAAATGATTCCAGGTGTGTGTAAATGATTCCAGGTGTGTGTAAATGATTCCAGGTGTGTCCCAGGTGTGTGTAAATGCCCCCAGGTGTGTGTCAATGCCCCCAGGTGTGTGTAAATGATCCCAGGTGTGTGTCAATGATTCCAGGTGTGTGTAAATGATCCCAGGTGTGTGTAAATGATCCCAGGTGTGTGTAAATGATTCCAGGTGTGTGTAAATGATCCCAGGTGTGTGTAAATGATTCCCCCCCAGGTGTGTCAATGCCCCCCAAACTCACGCCGTGCCCCCAGGTGAGCCCCCAGGTGATGGATCCTCCTCAGGAGCCTCCCCAGGTGCTCCCCCAGCTGAGCCACGGCCTGGGGGGCGAAGGCCAAGCGGGGAGGGGGGGGAGGGGCGTCCTCGGGACCCCCCCCTGCCCAGGGCTCTGCAATTAAGGGGGAATTAATTAGGGGGGTTAATTAGAAGAAGGGTTGTTAAAATATTAAAATGGTGTTTGTTAATTAGCAGCCCCGGAATGTCCCCAAAATTCCTCAGAAATCCCCCTTAAACTCCAAATTTCCCCCTAAATCCCCCCAAAATCCCCCCTCAAATCCCCCAAATCCCCTCAAACCCCCAAATCCCCTCAACACCCCAAACCCACCCAAATTTTCCCAATCCCTCTCAAACTCCCCCAAATCCTCTCAAACCCCCAAAATCCCCTTAATTTTCCCAAATCCCTCCAAACCCCCTCAAACCCCCTCAACCACCCCAAATCCCCCAAATCCCCTCAAACCCCCAAATCCCCTCAACACCCCAAAGCCCACCCAAAATTTTCCCAATCCCTCTCAAACTCCCCAAATCCCTCTCAAACCCCCAAAATCCCCTTAATTTTCCCAAATCCCCTCAAACCCCCTCAACCACCCCAAATCCCCCAAATCCCCTCCCCATCCTCAACTTCCCCCAAACCCCCCAAATCCCCCAAATCCCCTCAAGCCCCCAATCCCCCAAATCCACCTCAAACCTCCCCCAAATCTCCCCCAAATCCCCTCCCCATCCTCCAACTCCCCAAAACCCCCAATCCCCCCAAATCCCTCCCCACTCACCCCTACGCTCTCCTCCTCTCCATCCCGGGTGGGGAGGGGCGGTGAGGAGGGAGCAGTGAGGGGTTGGGTGGCCCCTCCCCGCCGGGAGGGCTCAGAGGGTCCCCGAGGGGTCCCGGGGGCCCCTCCCCCTCCCCTCCCTGCAGCGTCGAAGCAGGGCCTGAACCTCACGTCCAGCTGGGGGGAGAGAGACAAAAAGGGGGTCAGGGGTCTCAAAAACCCCCAAATTTCCTCACAACCCCCCTCAAATTCATCCCCAAAATCCCCCGAAATTCCAGCACAAAATCACCACAAATTTCCTCAAAATTCCCCCTCAAAACCTCCCAAATTCCAGCCCAAAATACGCCCCAAATTTCCTCAGAAAACCTCCCCAAAACCCCCAAATTCCTCCCCAAAATCCCTCCCCAAATTCGTCCCCCAAACCCCCCAAATTTCCTCAAAGAAACCTCCCAAACCCCCCAAATTCCATCCCAAACCCCCAAAATTCCTCCCCAAATCCCCAAATTTTCCCCCAAATCCCCAAAAAATCCCCAAATTCTCACCCCAAACTCCCCAAATTTCCTCTAAAACACCCCAAATTTCCTCCCAACCCCCTAAAATTCCTCCCCAAATTCCCCCAAATTTCCTCCAGCCCCCTCAAATTCACCCCAAAATCCCCACAATTTCCAGCCCAAAATCACCACAAATTTCCTCAAAAATCGCCTCAAAACCTCCAAATTCTCCCCAAAATCCCCCAAATTTTCACCAGCCCCTAAATTTCCTCAAAAAACACCCCAAATTTCCACTCCAACCCCCCCAAAATTTCCTCCCAAGACACCCCAAAACCTCCCAAAATTCCTCATAAAGCACCCCAGTTTCCTCCCCAAAATCCCCCCAAATTTTCACCCCAAAACCCCCAAAATCCCCCAAATTTCCTCAAAAAACACCCCAAAACCCTCCAAAATCCCCCAAGTTTCTTCCCAAAATCCCCCAAATTTCCACCCCAAAACCCCCAAATTTCCTCAAAAACACCCCAAAACACTCCCAAAATCCCCAAGTTTCCTCCCCAAAATCCCCCAAATTTCCAGTCAAAATCCCCCAAATTTCCTCAAAAAACCCCCAAAAGCTCCCAAATTTTATCCCAACCCCCTCAAATTTCTCCCCAAAATCCCCCAAAATTTCATCAAAAAACCTCCCCAAAAATCCCCCAAATTCCATCCCAACCCCCAAATTCCTCCCCAAAATCCCCCAAATTTTCACCCAAACCCCCAAAAATCCTCATAAAACCCCCAATTTTCCTCCCAAGCCCCCCAAATCTCTCAAATTTCCTCCCCAAAACCCCCAAAATCGCCCCAAAAATCTTCATAAAACCCCCTAAATTTCCTCCCTCAAAATCTTCCAAATTTCCTCCCCAAACCACCCCCAAAAAACAACCCCAAAAGGGACCCCAAAAATCTGAGGGGTTGGGGGTCCCCAAATTCCCCCAAATTCCCTCAAAAATCTCCCCCAAAACTCCTCCCAAAAAGACCCC
Source organism: Myiozetetes cayanensis (assembly GCF_022539395.1). Lineage (NCBI taxonomy): Eukaryota > Metazoa > Chordata > Aves > Passeriformes > Tyrannidae > Myiozetetes > Myiozetetes cayanensis. Next base: position 8,858 of record NW_026087993.1, read on the forward strand.
AACCCCCCCCCAAATTCCCTCAAAAATCTCCCCCAAACAACCCCCAAAAAGGCCCCAAAAATCTGGGGGTTGGGGGACCCCAAACCCCCCCAAATTCTCCCAAATTCCCTCAAAAATCTCCTCCAAAACGATCCCCAAAAAGGCCCCAAAAACGTGGGGGGTTGGGGGACCCCAAAACCCCCTGAAACACCCCCAAAAAAAACCCATTTTTGGTGTCCCCAGGTGTGTGTTTGGTGCCCCCAGGTGTGTGTTTGGTGCCCCCAGGTGTGCCCAGGTGTGTGTTTGGTGTGCCCAGGTGTGTGTTTGGTGTGCCCAGGTGTGTCCTAGGTATCTCAGGTGCCCCCAGGTGTGTGTGTGATGCCCCAGGTGTGTGTTTGGTGCCCCCAGGTGTGTGTTTGGTGCCCCCAGGTGTGTGTTTGATGTCTCTCACCTGTGCCCAGTACCTGTTGACCAGGTGCAGGGTGGCATGGTTGGTCCCCAGGTGTGTGTTGGGTGCCCCCAGGTGTGTGTGTGATGCCCCCAGGTGTGTGTTTGGTGTCCCCAGGTGTGTGTTTGGTGTCCCCAGGTGTGCCCAGGTGTGTGTTTGATGTCCCCAGGTGTATCTCAGGTGCCCCCAGGTGTGTGTTTGGTGTCCCCAGGTGTGTGTTTGGTGCCCCCAGGTGCCCCCAGGTTTGTGTTTGGTGCCCCCAGGTGTGTGTTTGGTGCCCCCAGGTGTGTGTTTGGTGCCCCAGGTGTCCCCAGGTGTGTGTTTGGTGTCCCCAGGTGTGTGTTTGATGTCCCCAGGTGCCCCCAGGTGTGCCCAGGTGTGTGTTTGGTGCCCCCAGGTGTGTGTTTGGTGCCCCCAGGTGTGTGTTTGGTGCCCCCAGGTGCCCCCAGGTTTGTGTTTGGTGCCCCCAGGTGTGTGTTTGATGCCCCCAGGTGTGTGTTTGATGCCCCCAGGTGTGTGTTTGATGTCCCCAGGTGTGTGTTTGGTGCCCCCAGGTGTGTGTTTGATGCCCTCAGGTGTGTTTGGTGTCTCACCTGTGCCCAGTACCTGTTGACCAGGTGCAGGGTGGCATGGTTGGTCCCCAGGTGTATCTCAGGTGCCCCCAGGTGTGTGTTTGATGTCTCTCACCTGTGCCCAGTACCTGTTGACCAGGTGCAGGGTGGCATGGTTGGTCCCCAGGTGTGTTTCTCAGGTCTCTCACCTGTGCCCAGTACCTGTTGACCAGGTGCAGGGTGGCATCGTCCGTGGCCTGGGGTGTGTTTGATGCCCCCAGGTGTGTTTCCCAGGTGTCTCACCTGTGCCCAGTACCTGTTGACCAGGTGCAGGGTGGCACGGTTGGTCCCCAGGTGTGTTTTTCAGGTGTCTCACCTCTGCCCAGTACCTGTTGACCAGGTGCAGGGTGGCATGGTTGGTCCCCAGGTGTGTGTTTGGTGTCCCCAGGTGTGTGTTTGATGCCCCCAGGTGTGTGTTTGGTGCCCCCAGGTGTGTGTTTGGTGTGTGTTTGGCATCTCCAGGTGTGTCCCAGGTATCTCAGGTGTATCTCAGGTGCCCCCAGGTGTGTGTTTGGTGTCTCACCTGTGCCCAGTACCTGTTGACCAGGTGCAGGGTGGCATGGTTGGTCCCCAGGTGTATCTCAGGTGTCTCACCTGTGCCCAGTACCTGTTGACCAGGTGCAGGGTGGCATGGTTGGTCCCCAGGTGTGTGTTTGATGCCCCCAGGTGGGTCCCAGGTATCTCAGGTGTATCTCAGGTGCCCCCAGGTGTGTGTTTGGTGCCCCCAGGTGTGTGTTTGATGTCTCTCACCTGTGCCCAGTACCTGTTGACCAGGTGCAGGGTGGCATGGTTGGTCCCCAGGTGTGTTTCTCAGGTGTCTCACCTGTGCCCAGTACCTGTTGACCAGGTGCAGGGTGGCATCGTCGGTCGCCTGGCGCTTCTCGAGCTTCTCGATGCGCTCTCGGAGCTCGTCCTCGCACACCTGGCGCTGCTCCAGCCGCTCCAGCAGCTTCTTGTTGCGGAACTGCAGCACCTTCACGTCCATCTCCTCCTGCACAGGTGACACCACCCAACAGGTGAGACCCCAGGGATGTTTTAACCCCCCCCAGGGACATTTTAAACCCCCCCAGGTGTGGATTTTCCCCCCCAGGTGCCCCCCAGGTCCATTTTTAACCCCCCAGGTGTGAATTATTCACCCGCCAGGTGTGTTTTTAACCCCCCAGGTGTGGATTTTCCCCCCAGGTGTGTTTTTAACCCCCCAGGTGTGTTTTTAACCCCCAGGTCCATTTTCCCCCAGGTGTGAATTTTCCCCCCAGGTGTGTGTTTAACCCCCAGGTGTATTTTTAGCCCCCCAGGTGTGTTTTAACCCCCCCAGGTGAGCACTGACCGTGGAGGAGATGCCCCCCAGGTCCATTTTAACCCCCCCAGGTGTGTTTTTAACCCCCAGGTGTGGATTTTCCCCCCAGGTGTGGATTTTCCCCCATGTCCATTTAGCCCCCAGGTGTGTTTTAACCCCCAGGTGTGTTTTTCCCCCAGATGTGTTTCCCCCAGGTCCATTTTCCCTCCCAGGTGCATTTAACCCCCCAGATGTGTTTTTTCCCCCCCCAGGTCCATTTTCCCCTCCCAGGTCCATTTTAACCCCCCCAGATGTGTTTTTTCCCCCCCCAGGTCCATTTACCCCCAGGTGTGGATTTTTCCCCCAGGTCCATTTAACCCCCAGGTGTGTTTTCCCCCAGATGTGTTTTTCCCCCAGGGTGTGGATTTCTCCCCCAGGTCCATTTTAACCCCCCAGGTGTGGTTTCCCCCAGGTGCATTTTAACCTCCCCAGGTCAATTTTAAACCCTCCAGGTGCCCCCAAGGTACATTTTTAGCCCCCACAGGTGAGTTTTGCGCCCCCAGGTGAGCACTGGCCGTGGAGGAGATGCCCCCAGGTCCAGTTTAGCCCCAGGTGTGAATTATTCACCCCCAGGTCCGTTTAAGCCCCCAGGTGTGGATTTTCCCCCAGGTGTGTTTTTAACACCCCCAAATGTGTTCCCAGGTCTGTCTCAGCCCCCAGGTGTAAATTATTCACCACCCAGGTGTGGATTTTTCCCTTTCAGGTGTGTTTAACCCCCAGGTGTGTTTTAAACCCCCATGTCCATTTAACCCCCCACAGGTGTGGATTTTCCCCCCAGGTCCATTTAACCCCCAGGTGTGTTTTTAGCCCCCAGGTGTGTTTCCCCCCAGGTGCATTTTAGCCCCCAGGTGAGCACTGACCATGGAGAGATGCCCCCATGTCCATTTAACCCCCAGGTGTGGATTTTCCCCCCAGGTCCATTTAACCCCCAGGTGTGGATTTCCCCCAGGTGTGTTTCCCCCCAGGTATGTTTTACCCCCGGTCCATTCTAATCCCCCAGGTGTGGATTTTCCCCCTCAGGTCCATTTTACCCCCAGGTGTGTTTTAACCCCCAGGTTGATTTTAACCCCCTAGGTGTGGATTTTTCCCCCAGGTGTGTTTTTCGCCCCCAGGTGTGGATTTTTCCCCCAGGTCCATTTTCCCCCAGGTGAGCACTGACCGTGGAGGAGATGCCCCAGGTCCATTTTAACCCCCCAGGTGTGTTTTAACCCCCCAGGTATGTTTTTCACCCCCAGGTATATTTTTCCCCCAGGTGTATTTTTAGCCCCCAGGTGAGTTTTCCCCCCAGGTGAGCACTGACCGTGGAGGAGATGCCCCCAGGTGTATTTTAACCCCCAGGTGTGTTTTCACCCCCAGGTGTGGATTTTTCCCCCAGGTGAGCACTGACCGTGGAGGAGATGCCCCCAGTCCATTTAACCCCCTAGGTGCCCCCAGGTCTGTTTTTAGCCCCCAGGTGTGGATTTTTCCCCCAGGTCCATTTTCCCCCAGGTGCCCCCAGGTGTGTTTTTAGCCCCCAGGTGTGTTTTACCCCCAGGTGAGCACTGACCGTGGAGGAGATGCCCCCAGGTCCATTTAACCCCCAGGTGTGGATTTTCCCCTCCCAGGTCCATTTTACCCCCAGGTGTGTTTTCCCCCCAGGTGTGGATTTTCCCCCCAGGTGTGTTTTAACCCCCAGGTGTGTTTTCCCCCAGGTGTATTTTACCCCCCAGGTGCATTTTAGCCCCCAGGTGAGCACTGACCGTGGAGGAGATGCCCCCCAGGCGCAGGGGCTCGATCAGGGTGGTCGGGGGCTGCTCCTCACGGGGGGGTTTCTTCTCGGGGGGGCCCCCCGCCCTCGGGGACCCGCTTGGCCCCCGCCCCCGACATGGGGTGGTCCTGGGGGGAGAAGAGGGGTGTGAGGGGATTTGGGGGGTTTGAGAGATTTGGGAGGTTTAGGGGATTGTGGGGGGTTGAGGAGGATTTGGGGGAGTTGAGGAGATTTGGGAGGTCTATGTGGGATTTTGGGGGATTTAGAGGAGGGTTTGGGAGGGGTTTAGAGGGGATTTGGGGGTTTGGGAGGGATTTGGGAGGAGTTTAGAGGATTTGGGGGAGTTGAAGGGGATTTGGGGGGTTTGGGAGGGATTTGGGGGAGGGTAGGGGGATTTGAGGGGGTTTGGGAGGGTTGGGGGGGTTTGAGAGGGATTTGGGGGGGTTTGGGAGGGTTTGGGGGAGTTGGGGGATTTGGGAGGATTTGGGGGGTTTGGGGGGTTGAGGGATTTGAGAGGATTTGGGGGGATTTGGGAGGGATTTGGGAGGGATTTGGGGGGGTTGATTTGGGGGTTAGGGGGTTGAGGAGGATTTGGGGGGTTGGGGGAGGATTTGGGAGGGATTGAGGGGGATTTGGGGGTTGGGGGATTTGGGGGAGTCTGAGGGGATTTGGGGGTCCTATGGGGAGCTTGAGGGGATTTGGGGGTTTGAGGGGTTTTGGGGGGAGTTTGAAGGGGATTTGGGGGGTTTGGAGGGAGATTTGGGGGATTTGGGGGTTATGGGGGGAGTTGGAGGGGATTTGGGGGGCTTTGAGGGGAATTGGGGGGGATTTGGAGGGGTTTGGGGGGATTTGGGTGGTTTGAGGGGATATGGGGAGAACTTGGGGGCTTTGAGGGGATTTGGGGGGGATTTGGAGGGGTTGGGAGGGATTGGGGGATCTGGGAGGTATTTGAGGGGGTTATTGTGGTCTTGGGGGGATTTGGGGGGGCTATGGGGTATTTGTGGACACCTGGGGGATTTCGGGGGTCTATGTGGGATTTGGGGGATTGGGGGATTTGAGGGCGTTTAGGGGGTTTTGGGGGGATTTAGGGGGATTTGAGGTGGATTTGGAGGGATTTGAGGGAAATTTTGGGGGTTTATGGGGGTTTGAGGGGTCCATGTGGCATTTGGGGGAGATTTGAGGGAATTTGGGGGGTCTGTGTGAGATTTCGGGAGTCTTGGGGGATTTGGGGGTCTATGTGGGATTTGGGGGAGATTTGAGGGGGATCTGGGGGTCTATGGGGGTTAAGGAGGATTTATTGTGGATTTGGGGGAGTCTTGGGGGGACTGGGGGATTTGGGGAAATTTAGTTGGGGTGGGGTGAATTTTAAGGGATCTATGAAAGGGTTTGGGGGGGTTATTGTGGATTTTTGGGATTTAGGGGGATTTTGGGGGAGTTTGGGTAGGATTTTGGGGGGGGTTGGAAGGGATTTTGGGAAGGTTGGGGGGGTTTATTGTGGATTTGGGGGGGTCTGGGGGGGATTTGGGGGTGGTCTGAGGAGCCCTGAGGGGTTTTGGGGGTTCCCAAAAAGAATTTCAGGGTTTTTTTGGAGAGTTTTGAGGGGTCCTGAGGGGATCTTGGGGGGTTTTTTGTGGTGTTTTGTGCTCAACGGAGTCCTGAGGGGCCAAAATGGTGGCCTGAGGGGCCCTGAGAGTTTTGGGGGGTTCCAGGAAGAATTTTGGGGTTTTTTTGAAGGGTTTTGTGGGGTTTTTGGGGGTATTTTGGGCTGTTTTATGCTCAACAAAGCCCCGAGGAGCCAAAATGGCGGCTTGAGGGGCCCTGAGGGGTTTTGGGGAGTCCCAATAAGAATTTTGGGGACTTTTGGAGAGTTTTTGGGGTATTTTGGAGGGTTTTGGGGGTATTTTGGGGTGTTTTGTGCTCAACGGAGCCCTGAGGGGCCAAAATGGTGGCCTGAGGGGCCCTGAGGGGTCTGAGGAGTTTGGGGAGTCCCGAGAGGATTTCTGAGGGGTTTTAGAGGGTCCCGTGTGGGTTTTGGGGGTATTTTGGGGTGTTTTGTGCTCAACGGAGCCCTGAGGTACCAAAATGACAGCCTGAGGGGCCCTGAGGGGTTTTGGGGTTCCCAAGAAGAATTCTGGGGGTTTTTGGAGAGTTCTTGGGGTATTCTGAGGGATTTTAGGGTGTTTTGTGCTCAACGGAGCCCTGAGGGGCCAAAATGGCAGCCTGAGGGGTCCTGAGGGATTTTCGGGGAGTCTCAAAAAGGACTTGGGATTTTTTTGGAAGATCTTACGGAGTCCAAAGTGGCTTTTGGGGGTATTCTGAGGCGTTTCGGGCTCGACGGAGCCCTGAGGGGCCAAAATGGTGGCCTGAGGGGCCCTGAGGGGTTTTGGGGTTCCCAAGAAGAATTTGGGGGGTTTTTGGAGAGATTTGAGGAGTCCTGAGAGGGTTTTAAGGTTTTTTGGAAGCATTTTTTGCTCTACGAAGCCCTGAGGGACCAAAATGGTGGCCTGAGGGGCCCTGAGGGATTTTGGGGTGTCCCAAAAAGAATTTCGGGATTTTTTTGGAAGATCTTACTGAGTCCAAAGTCGCTTTTGTGGGTATTTTGAGGCGTTTCGGGCACAACGGAGCCCTGAGGGGCCAAAATGGCGGCCTGAGGGAGCCGCGAGAGGGGAAGGCGTTAACGGTCCCTCAGCGGGACCCGGGAGGCTCCGAGACGCCCCTCGGCCTTTCCGAGGCGGTTTCTGAGGGATTTTAGGGTGATTTGAGCCGATTTCGGGTCGTTTGGGTGGGTTTTTAAGGGTTTTTTTGGGCTATTCCCGTCCCGCCCCCCCGCTCTTACCGGAGTCGCCGTAGCCGTTAGCGCCCCCTCGCGGCGGGCCACGCCCCCGCGGCATCTGATTGGCTGATCCCCTTTAGCCACGCCCCCTTTCTTCCCAAACCACCCGCGACATCTCATTGGCTGCTTTTCTTTAAGCCACGCCCATGGCGCGATCTGATTGGCCAATCCAGTCTGGCCACGCCCACATTGCCCCAGTAACGGCTCCGAATGGGCGGTTGGGCGGGGCCTCCGCGTCTTAAAGGGGCGACGCTCGGCTCTTAAAGCGGCGATGGCTCAAGTGGGGCCCGCAGTGGGGTATTTTGGGGGTCCCGGGGGGTTTTGGGGACCCCCCCGAGGGTTTTGGGGACCCCTGAGGAGCGTCGAGACCCCCCAAAGACCCCCCAAAACCCCAGGACCCCCCAAAACCCCTCCAGGACCCTCCGGGGACCTCCCAGGACCCCCAAATCCCCACAGAGACCCCCCCCAGGACCCCCCAAAACTCTTTGGGGACCCCCAAAAACCCCAAACACCCAGGACCCCCCAAAACCATTTGGGGACCCCCAAAGACCCCCAGGACCCCAAAAAGACCCCCCAGGACCTTCCAGGATCCCCCAGGACCCCTCAAGTGACCCCAAAAAGACCCCCAAGACCCCCCCAAGTGACCCCAAAAGACCCCCCAGGACCCCCCAAAAGACCCCCCAGGACCTTCCAGGATCCCCCAAGACGCCCCCAAGTGACCCCCAAGACCTTCCAGGACCCCCAAAAAGACCCCCCAGGACCCCAAAAAGACCCCCCAGGACCCCAAAAACCCTTCAGGACCCTCCAGACCCCCAAAAAGACCCCCAGGACCTCCCAAGTGACCCCAAAAGACCCTTCAGGACCCCAAAAGGACCCCCAAGACCCTCCAGGACCCCCAAAGACCCTTCAGGACCACCCAGGACCCCCAAAAAGACCCCCAGGACCTTCCAGGATCCCCCAGGACCCCCAAGTGACCCCAAAAGACCCCCAAGACCCCCAATTGACCCTCAAGACCTCCCAGGACCCCAAAAGACCCCAAGACCCCCCAAGACCCCTAAAAGACCCTTCAGGACCCCAAAAGACCCCCAGCACCCCCCAAAACCCTTCAGGACCCCCAAAAGACCCCCAAGACCCCCAAGTGACCCCAAAAGACCCTCCAGGACCCCAAAAGACCTCCCAGGACCCCCAAAAACCCTTCAGGACCTCCAGGACCCCCAAAAGACCCCCAAGACCCCCAATTGACCCCCAAGACCTTCCAGGACCCCAAAAGACCCCCAAGACCCCCAAGTGACCCCCAGACCCCCAGGACCCCCAAAGACCCCCGAGCCCCTCCAGGTGCCCCTGCCCCTCCCCACCCCTCCCCCTCCTCCCCTGCCCCTCCCCCTCCGGGTCCACCAGGGCCACTCGGGGCAACAGAAGCGTCACCTGAAAGGGGGAGGGGGTTTGAGGGGAGGGACTGAGGGGAGAGGATTGAGGGGATTTGAGGGGTGGGGAGGGGGTTGGGGGTGGGGAGGGATTTGGGAGATTTGGGGGATTTGGGAGTGGGGGAGGGGATTTGGGGGATTTGGGGGATTTGGGGTGGGGAGGGATTTGGGGGGATTTGAGGGGATTTGGGGGATTTGGGGGTAAGGAGGGGTTTGAGGGGATTTAGGGGATTTGTGGGGTCTGGGAGGAATTTGGGGGTGGGGGAGGGATTGAGGGGATTTGGGGGGATTTGGGGGATTTGGGGTGGGGAGGGGCCTGAGAAACGGTGGGAGGGGCTTGAGGGAATTTTTGGGGGATTTGGGGGATTTGTGGGGATTTGGGGGGCCTGGGAGGGATTTGGGGATTTGAGGGGATTTGGGGGATTTGGGGTAGTTTGGGGAATTTGGGGGTCTGGGAGGATTTGGGGAATTTGGGGGAATTTGGGGAATTTGGGGCGATTTGGGGGTGGGGGAGGGGCCTGAGAAGTGGTGGGAGGGGCTTGAGGGGAATTTTGGGGGGATTTGGAGGAATTTGGGGGTTCTAGGAGGGGATTTGAGGGGTGGGGGGAGGGCTTGAGGAGATCTGGGGTAATTTGGGGAAATTTGGGGATTTGGGGGATGTGGGGAATTTGGGGGTCTGGAAGGGATTTGTTGGGGATTTGGGGGATTTGGGGGAATTTGAGGTGGGGAGGGGCCTGAGAAGCGGTGGGAGGGCTTTGAGGGGTGGGGGAGGAGCTTGAGGGGGTGGGGAGGAGCTTGAGGGGTGGGGGAGGGGCTTTGGGGGTGTTTATTTAAGGGACCCCGAGGGCCGGGGTTGGGGAGGGGTTTGGGGTTGGGGTGGGAATTTTTGGGGAGGGATTTTACACTTTTTTTTTTTTAATTTTTATTTTATTTTATTTTATTTTTGGGGGAGGGGATTTGGGGGAGGGGCAAAAATGGAGGCTCCTGGTGCAGACCCCTGAGATTTGGGGTGATTGGGGGTATTTCCTGCTCGTCATCGCTGTGGGGCTCTGGGTAAGGACCCCTCCCCAAAATAACCCCCAAAAATCACCCCAAATTCCACCCTGGGACCCCCAAATATCCCCCAAATTCCACCCTGGGAACCCCCAACATTTCCCCTGGGATGCCCTAAATATCCCCTCAAATTCACCCCTGGGACCCCAAATTCCACCCGGAAAATTGACCCCAATTGACCCCAAATCCCCCCAAATTCCACCCTCTGGGACCCCCAAAAATCACTCCCTGGAACCCCCAAAAATTCCCCAAAATTTACCATCTGGACCCCAAAATCACCCCTCGGGACTCCCAAATTCCACCTGATAAATTGACCCCAATTGACCCCAACCCCCCCCAAAAATCACCCCAAAATCACCCCCAAATTCCAACCTGGGACCTCCAAACTCCCCTCAAATTCCACCCAGAGACCCCCACGGCACCCCCAAATTCCACCTAGAGAACCCCCAAATATCCCCCCAAATTTCTCTCCCAGGGAACCCCAAATTCACCCCCAAATCCCCCAAAATCACTCCCTGGGAAGTCCCAAATTCACCCGAAAATCACCCCTGGGACCCCAAATATCCCCAAATTCACCCCCAAAATCACCCCCTGGGGACCCCCAAATCATCCCCAAATTCACCCCAAATTCCCCACCCTGGGGACCCCCAAATATCCCCAAATTCTACTCCCCAAGACTCCCAAAAATCAACCCCAAACCCCCAAATTCCACCCTTTGGGACCCCAAAAGTCAACCCCAAGACCCCCAAAACCCCCAAATTCCACCCCAGGACACCCCAAAATCACCCCAAAACCCCCAAAACTCCCCAAATTCCACCCTCTGGAACCCCCAAAAATCCCCAAAATTTACACCCCGGGAACCCCAAATATCCCTCTACCCCACCAGGACCCTCCCAAAATCAACTAGACCCCCAAATATCCCTCCAAATTCCACCCCAGGACACCCCAAAATCAACCCTCAGGACCCCAAAACCCCCCCAAATTCTACCCTAGGGACCCCAAAATCACCCCCAAAACCCCCAAAATCCCCAAATTCCGCCCCGGAACCCAAAATTCACCCCCCAGAACCCCCAAAATCTACCCCCGGGACCCCCAAATATCCCCAAATTCCACCCAGGACCACCCAAATCCCAATCCCCCAGAACCTCAAAATCACCCCGGGACCCCCAAATACCCCAAGACCCCCAAGGTATCCACCCCAGGACACCCCAAAGATCCACCTAGACCCCAAATACCCCCAAATTCACCCCAGGATCCCCGGACTCAAAAAACCCCCCAAAAATCCCAGGACACCAAATTCCCTAGGACCCCCAAAATCACCCCAAAATACCCCCAAATTCCACCTGGGACCTCCAAACCCCCAAAATTCCACCAAGAGACCCCCACGGCACCCCCAAATTCCACCTAGAGAACCCCCAAATATCCCCCAAATTTCACTCCCAGGGAACCCCAAATTCACCCCCAAATCCCCCAAAATCCTCCCTGGAAGCCCCAAATTCTACAATCACCTAGGGACCCAAATATCCCCAAAATTCACCCCAAAATCACCCTGGAACCCCAAATATCCCCCAAAATCACTCCAAATTCACCCCAGGACCCCAAATATCCCCAAATTCCCCCAAGATCCCCCAAAATCCACCCCAAAACCCCCAAATCACTTTGGGACCCCAATCAACCCAAACCCCAAAATCCCCCAAATTCACCCCAGGACACCCCAAAATCACCCCAAGACCCCCCAAAACCCCCAAATTCCACCCTCTGGAACCCCAAAATCCCCCAAATTTACCCCAGGAACCCCCAAATACCCTCAAATTCCACCCAGGACCCCCAAAATCAACCCCAGGACCCCCAAATACCCTCAAATTCCACCCCAGGACACCCCAAAATCAACCCTCAGGACCCCCAAGACCCCCAAATTCTACCCTGGGAGACCCCCAAAATCACCCTAAACCCCCAAAATCCCCCAAATTCCACCCCAGGACACCCCAAAATCACCCCAAAACCCCCTAAAACCCCCAAATTCCACCCTAGAACCCCCAAATATCCCCCAAAATTTACACCCCGGGAACCCCCAAATCTCCCTCAAATTCCACCCCAGGACACCCCAAAAATCACCCCAAAACCCCCAAATCCCCCTCAAATTCCACCCTCTGAGACTCCCAAAAATCCCCCAAATTCCACCCTCAGGGACCCCCAAATCCCCCCAAATTCTACCCTCTGGAACCCCAAAATCATCCCCAAAACCCCCAAACACCCCCAAATTCCACCCTGGGATCCCCCAAAATCCCCCAAATTTACACCCCAGGAACCCCAAATATCCCTCAAATTCCACCCCAGGACCCCAAAATCACCCCAAAACCCCCTAAAATTTACTCCCTAGAAAGCTCAAAACTCCCCAGGATCCCCAAATTCCACCTCAGGACCCCCAAAATCAACTCCCAGAGACCCCCAAATATCCCTCAAATTCACCCCCAAGACCCCCAAATCCCCCAAATCCCCTCAAATCCCCCAAATCCCCCAGGATCCCCCAAATTGACCCCAAAATCCCCCAAACCTCTCCCCCAACTTTCACTCACCAGGACCCCAAAATTTACCCCAAGGACCCCAAATCCCCCTCAAACCCCACCAAACCCCCTCAAACCCCCCAAATCCCACTCCAGGACCCCCAAAATCCCCCAAATCCCCCAAATATCCCCTAAAATCACCCCCAAGACCCCCAAATTTACCCCTAGGATCCCCAAAATCCCCCAAAATCCTCCCCAAATCCCCCAAATCCCCCTCAAACCCCCAAATCCCCCCGAGACCCCTCAAAAACCCCCAAATCCCCCCCAAATGCCCCCAAATCCCCTTAAATCCCCCAAATCCCCCAGGACGCCCCAAATTGACCCCAAAATCCCCCAAACCCCTCCCACCAACTTTCACTCACCAGGACCCCAAAATTTACCCCCAAGGACCCCTCAACCCCCCAAATCCCCCAAATCCCCCCAAATCCCCTCAACCCCCAAATCCCCTCAAATCCCCCCAGGACCCCCAAATTGACCCCAAAATCACCCCAAAATCACCCCCAACCCCCCACCCAAATTTCACCCCCAGGACCCCAAAATCTCCCCCAAATCCCCCTCAGGACCCCCCAAATCCCTCTCAAACTCCCCCAAACCCCCCAAATCCCCCCAAATTCCACTCTCCAGGACCCCAAAATCCCCCCAAATCACCCCCAAAACCCCTCAAAAATCACCCCGAGACCCCCAAATCCGCCCCCAAATTCCACCCCAGGACCCCCAAATTCACCCCCAAAATCCCCCAAATTTCCCCGAGCACCCCAAATATTCCCCAAATTCCGCCCAGGATGCCCCCCAGGACCCCAAAATCAACCCCCAGGACCCTCCAAAATGTCCCCAAATTCCCACCTGGGACACCCTAAATCCCCCCAAATTCCACTTTCTGGGACCCCCAAAATTCACCCCCGAGACCCCCAAAATTTACCCTCCAGGACCCTCTAAATATCCCCAAAACTCCCCCAAATTCCACCCCCAGGACCCCCAAAAATTCCCCAAATCGACCCCCAAGGACCCCCAAATCACCCCCAAATCACCCCAAAACCCCCAAATTCTACCCCGAGGACCCCCAAATTCCACCCCAAGACCCCCAAATTGACCCCAAAAGCCCCCAAAATTTACCCCTGAGACCTCCCAAAAATGTCCCACAAAATTCTACCCCCAGAGACCCCCAAATTCCACCCCAAATTCCAGCCCAGGATCCCCCAAAATATCCCCCAAAATTTACCCCCAGGACCCCCCAAATTCACCCCAAATCCCCCAAATTCTACCCCAGGACCCCCTAAAATCAACCCCAGGACCCCCAAAACCCCCCAAATTCCACCCTCTGGGACCCTCAAAATCCCCCAAAATTTACACCCGGGAACCCCCAAATCTCCTCAAATTCCACCCCAGGGACTCCCAAAATCACCCCAAAACTCCCCAAAGCCCCCAAATTCCCACCTGGGACCCCAAATATCCCTCAAAATTTACACCCTAGGAACCCCCAAATATCCCTCAAATTCCACCCAGGACACCCCAAAAATCAACTCCCAGAGACCCCCAAATATCCCTCAAATTCACCCCAAGACCCCCAAATCCCCCAAATCCCCCTCAAATCCCCTCAAATCCCCCTTAATTTTCCCAAATCCCCCCAAAATCACCCCAAAATCACCCCCAATCCCCCAAATTTCACTCCTCAGGACTCCAAAATTTACCCCCAAATCCCCCCAAATCTCCTCAAACCCCTCAAACTCCCCCAAACCCCCCAAATCCCACTCTCCAAGACCCCCAAAATACCCCCAACCCCCCCAAATATCCCCTAAAATCACCCCCAAGACCCCCAAATTTACCCCCTGGGACCCCAAAATTTACCCCCTAAAAATCCTCCCCAAATCCCCCTCAAACCCCATCAAATCCCCCTCAAATCCCCCAAATCCCCCAAATTCCACTCTCCAGGACCCCAAAATCCCCCAAATCACCCCCAAAACCCCCAAAATCACCCCCAGGACCCCCAAATCCCCCCAAATTCCACCTCAGGACCCCCAAAATCACCCTCAAATCCCCCAAATTTCCCCCGGGACCCCCAAATATTCCCCAAATTCCTGCCCAGGATGCCCCCAGGACCCCAAAATCAACCCCTGGGACCCCCAAATATTCCCCAAATCCTCCTGGGACCCCCCAAATCCCCCCAAATCCCCCTCAACCCCCCAAATTCCCCTCAAACCCCCAAATCCCCCAACCCCCAAACCCCCCAAATCCCCCAAACCCCCAAATCCCCCAGCCCTCCCCACCCC